>NW_013953879.1:27069-28601 GCF_001266775.1 Austrofundulus limnaeus
GTGTGTGTGTGTGTGTGTGTGTGTGTGTGTGTGTGTGTGTGTGTGTGTTGTGACCTATAGTTTTAATCACTGTGGGCGTGGCGTGACCTCTGACCTCTGGGTGCCACTTGTGTTTGACGTTCTCGTAGGAGGCGGGGCTTGAGATGGAGAAGCAGATGACAAAGACGTTGGTCTGTGGGTAGGACAGCGTCCTCAGACGGTCGTACTCCTCCTGTCCTGCCGTGTCCCACAGGTTCAGACTGATGACCCTACCGTCCACCGTCACCTGAATGCACCACACAGGTACACACAGGTAAACATGTTGATGTGGTCTGCATGCTGGACCAGGTCTCAGTGTGACCCTCAGGGGCTCCTGGTGTGTTCAGGGACCCACCTGGCTGCTGTAGTTGTCAAACACGGTGGGGATGTACTCTTTGGGGAACGCTCCGGTGGTGTAGGAGATGAGGAGGCAGGTCTTCCCCACGGCGCCGTCGCCAACAACCACACACTTTACGGTCTGCATGGTCCTGATCCCGAGCCGAGCCTTTATAAACCTGCAGACAGACAGAACTGACCCTCAGAGAGGCCCGGTGTAGAACCAACAACCACACTCTGTGGTCTGCATGCTCCTGATCCAGATGTTCTCTGAAGGCTCTGCTCTGTTGTAGATTATTTACGACCACTTCCTTCACATCTGCTGATGTGAGGTGAGAAGAAGGCCACGCCCACACCTGGGGTGAGCTTACCTTCAGGGACGTGGGTGGTGCAGCGGTCAGAAACTCTTCAGGTTCTTCAGGGTCAGCTCTGTTTGTTCAGAAACACGTGACGTCCATCGTCCACCTGAGGACAAGAAGGACAGTTTGTTCCACGTCAGGATTTGTTTATGGAAATGATGCTGCAGGAGGAAACGGTCTCTAAACAAAGCAGAGATCTTATCCTGCAGAAACACACACACACASACACACACACAGACACACACACACACATTTGCATAGCAGTGTGAATATAAAACTTTATAGAGAAGATCAGTCAGGACTGAAACACCAAAGAAAACCTCCTCCTGTAAAAAAGACCAATGGAGAACCTGTGACATCATCAGTTCATCTCCCAACATGGTAACCATGGAAACAGTGATGGACAGCTGTTGGACTCCTCTCCTATGCTCAGATTGGTTGTTGCCGCCAATGGTTTCATCATTTTTATTTTTAATAGATTCTTGTTTTAGTAACAGTGACTTTTATTCTTTTTAAAGAGGAAGTAAACAAATCTTATTCTGACGATTCCTTATTCATAACTCCAGTTACACATGAAACTAACAGGACCAGTAAATGAAGGACAGATGAAGGACAGATGAAGGACAGATGAGGGACAGATGAAGAACAGATGAAGAACAGTAGATGAAGGACAGTAGATGATAGGACAGATGAAGGGACAGTAGATGAAGGACAGTAGATGAAGGACAGTAGATGATGGGACAGATGAAGGACAGTAGATGATGGGACAGATGAAGGACAGTAGATGATGGGACAGATGAAGGACAGTAGATGATGGGA
>NW_013953879.1:37019-39609 GCF_001266775.1 Austrofundulus limnaeus
AGTATATGAAGGACAGTAGATGATGGGACAGATGAAGGACAGTAGATGAAGGACAGTAGATGATGGGACAGATGAAGGACAGTAGATGAAGGACAGTAGATGATGGGACAGATGAAGGACAGTAGATGAAGGACAGTAGATGATGGGACAGATGAAGGACAGTAGATGATGGGACAGATGAAGGACAGTAGATGAAGGACAGTAGATTAAGGACAGTAGATGATGGACAGTAGATGAAGGACAATAGATGAAGGACAGTAGATGATGGGACAGATGAAGGACAGTAGATGATGGGACAGATGAAGGACAGTAGATGATGGGACAGATGAAGGACAGTAGATGAAGGACAGTAGATGATGGGACAGTAGATGAAGGACAGATGAAGGACAGTAGATGAGGATTGTGAAAATGTCCTCACTTTGTTGGTTAAAACTATGTGTCCTCACTTTAGCAGAAACAAGAACACACACACACACACACACACACACACACACACACACACACACACACACACACACTGAACATAATAATATTTAATCAATCAGCTCACAGGAGGAACTCTGTACTTCCTGCTCTAAGGTAACAGAGTCAGATTATTATTTTGAAAAGTATAGAGACTTTATTTTGAAACTCCAGGTTAAAACTTGTTCCTGTTTAGTTTTTTGTATATCATATGTGTATTTTTGATGAAGGCTTTACAGCACAGTAACACAAATACACAGTGTGTAAACCCACCTCAGAGTGTGAAAACTACAGTTGTTGAGCTGCAGAAGGTTATGTCATCGTTTTACATAAAAATAATTTCTGGAATGAATCTTAGTTTCATCAGAAACATTTAAACATCTGAGCTTCAGCTTACAGAAAACACTGTGTCTCATCTTACTTTTATTTATACTGTAATTATGCAATATGAAATATTTATTTTTCTTTGGATCTTTTAGATAAACTTGACTTCAGTTTAATCACAGCAGCACCTGGTGGAGGGGAGAGGAAGTGCAGCAGAAAACCACCACCTGACTGACTTGTTTCTGATTGGTCCCTCTGACTTCATGCCTCTCTTTGGTTTTTACTGACCTGGTCCTTGTCTTCTCACACAGCTCCACTCAGTTTCCTCCTCTGCTCCGTCTGGGACGTCTCCCATAGACTAGGATTTCTTCAGGAGCATTTCATTTGGACCAATCAGAGAACAGACCAGTCCAGACCCTCTGTACGAAGCAAAGTGAAGGACCGGGTCTGGTTTTTACTAAACGTGCTTCTTTATTTCTACATGAAACCACAATGACTGTTTTTATTTMAAGCTTCCTTTTTTGTCCAGATCTGTGCGTTAGAAGAAGGACATGATTACAACACCAGAACCGCTGGTTTCCCTTTTCCACTAAATGTCTGAAACTATTTCAGAAACCTTTCACGCTCTTCAACCGCCGGTCCAGGTGAACGACAGAGTTCWAACCTTCAGCTGATGTGGGTCCAGTCTGACCCGGTTGGGTCTGTGCAGCAGGACCATCATTAAACGCTTCAGAAAGTTGGACCTGACTCAACAAATAAACCTTAATGAGCTGTTTGGTGGCAGAGCAGAAAAGCAGAAGAGGACTGAAAGAATTGAATCTGGACCGGTTCTTCTGAAACCATCAGGTCTAAAAGCAGATGGAAGTGTGGGAGGAATTAAAAAAAGAGGAAGAAGAGATGACTTCCTCATTCTCTGAGTGCCTCTGAGTGTGAGAATCATTCAGGCTGATACATTTACATCATTTACCAGAACCAGAAGGCAGAAATGAGTCAGAATAACCCCAAACAGAACCCAGAGGTTCTACTGGTACGGCCCGGATAATCTGCACATCCCAGAAGGCTGTAACTCACTCTGAGACTTGTGGGTAATGTAGTTTCTATGGTCTGATAAAGGATTTATCTACAGTAACACATAAACTACATTACCCATAAGTCTGAGCGAGTTCCAGCCTAAAACCACCAATCAGAAGACAGTCTGACCTGGTGGGCGGAGTTTCTGATCAGGACTGATTTATCACGTTACAATCATAGAATCAGATTAATTCATGACATCATTGATGACTGCACCATGGTTCAGTGGTTAACACTGCTGCCTCACAGCACCAAGCTCCTGGGTTTGATCCCAGCTTGGACCTGGGTTCTTATCTATCCATCCTATCCATCCATCCATCATCCATCCATTCATCCATCATCCATCCATCCATCATCCATCCATCATCCATCCATCCATCCATCCATCATCCATCCATTCATCATCCATCATCCATCCATCATCCATCCATCATCCATCCTATCCATCCATCCATCCATCATCCATCCTATCCATCCATCCATCATCCATCCTATCCATCCATCCATCATCCATCCATTCATCCATCATCCATCCATTCATCCATCATCCATCCATCCATCATCCATCCATCCATCCATCCATCATCCATCCATTCATCATCCATCATCCATCCATCATCCATCCATCATCCATCATCCATCCATCATCCATCCATCATCCATCATCCATCCATCATCCATCCATCATCCATCATCCATCCATCATCCATCATCCATCATCCATCCATCATTC
>NW_013953879.1:39818-41792 GCF_001266775.1 Austrofundulus limnaeus
ATCCATCCATCATCCATCATCCATCCATCCATCATCCATCCATCATCCATCCATCCATCCATCCATCATCCATCCATCCATCCATCCATCCATCCATCATCCATCCATCATCCATCCATCCATCATCCATCCATCCGTCCATCATCCATCCATCATCCATCCATCCATCATCCATCCATCCATCATCCATCCAGCCATCATCCATCATCCATCCATCATCCATCATCATCCATCATCCATCCATCATCCATCCATCATCCATCATCCATCCATCATCCATCCATCCATCATCCATCCATCTATCCATCCATCATCCATCCATCCATTCATCCATCCATCACCCTTAATGTGATCTCTGGAACAGGGAAACTGGTCTACCATCCTAGAGGCGGGGCTGGGGGTGGAGCTTCTCAAGGAGCAGTTAGGTATTGTCAAGTTTTGGCTCCCTGGAGACCACTTTCATGTGGTCCCATCTGCTGTGGGGAGAAGAGTCAAGGTCTGGTTCTGTGTAATCCAGCCCTGGGTGTTCTGATGGTGCAGTACATCCTCAGGACGTAGCTTTATAATTAATCTCTAAATATTTAACTTTAGATGTTAAAAAATGAGTTGTTCTCTAATAGAGGTTTTTATTTCAGTTTGGACCACAGACGTGTTCAGACGTCTCTTTCATGGCTTCTTCATGGTTTCAGGAACTGACTGACCCATCTGGTTTCGTCGTGTCAGCGGTCTATTTACTGTTTATTTTTAAATCTGCTGCTTTAAGATGAGACTCTGAGCAGCAGAGGAACAAACAACCCACAGCTGAAGCTCAGACAGGAAAAGCTCTTAAGCTGGAGTTCACACATTTACTGAAACATCACACATCTGTCTGGACTTTCTCAAACTTTCACAATTCAGAAAAACCATAAGACGGACTGAGCAAAAAGAAGATGACAAAAAAAAATACAGGTGAAATGTTGAGCCAAAGGGAAAAAAAACTAAACATTTTAATTTAATTTAAACAAACTAAAGGTTTTATTTTAAGTGATGCAAATCAATAGCCATGAAACAACTGAGCAGGGTGACAAAACCAGGCAGAACACCAAAGAAAACAGAAACCCACTAAAGAGACCAAACCAAGACTAAAACACTGGACTGAACAGTACAAAACTGTTAGCATCTAAAAGCTAACATCTGAAGCAAGTCAACGGTCAAACTGCAGCTTTAATACAGTCCCATCAGAACTGATGAAAGCTGAGCCAGAGAAGTTCCTGACACCAGTCACAGCCCCAAGAGCTGAAAACGAAACAGGAAGGGTTTCATTCAGCTGAACCAAGAGTGAAAAACAGTGCTGAGAGCAGCAAAGTGAGTCAAGTAAAAAGTTTCTTTACCACACGGACTTCTTATGTCACTAAACACTACAGAGTTGTGCCACAACATGACAGCTTGTCCGGTAGGATGAAACGGCAGAAATGTAAGAAAACGTGAGTAAAACAGGTTTCAACATAAAACTGAACCGAATGTCCAAATTAACTAAAGTAATTAAATGTAAAACCCCAAACATCCAACTAATTCAAATAAAAGCTGCACTGAATATTAAACTAAACTGTGAGACATAACTAACACTAAACCATAAACCTAACCATAACAGAAACATCCATACAGGTCAGGGGTTAGGGTTAGGTTAACCTAACCAACTGAACCAACACTAACCATCAGGTCTGAACCAACGCTAACCATCAGGACTGAACCATCAGGTCTGAACCATCACTAACCATCAGGACTGAACCATTAGGTCTGAACCAAAACTAACCATCAGGTCTGAACCAACGCTAACCATCAGGACTGAACCATCAGGTCTGAACCATCACTAACCATCAGGACTGAACCATTAGGTCTGAACCAAAACTAACCATCAGGTCTGAACCATCAGGTCTGAACCAACACTAACCATCAGGTCTGAACCATCAGGTCTGAACCATCAGGTCTGAACCA
>NW_013953879.1:42957-45371 GCF_001266775.1 Austrofundulus limnaeus
GGTGACTAATCAAACAAATAAGGGGCAGCTGGACTGAGACACACTGGGGAACATAGAAACACAAGGAAAACCAAGGTGAAAACTGACAAATCATGACAGTCAGGACTGTGAGGACGTCATGACTGTGAGAACGTCAAGACCATGAGGACGTCAGGACTTTGAGGATGTCAGGACTAGTGTTGTAGTCAAGACCACCTAACCCGAGACCATTGTCAAGACCAAGACCACAGTGTCTCGAGACCGAGACAAGACCAAGACTTTTATGGTTTGGACCAAGTCGAGACCAAGACCAAGGGAGGGTGAGACCGAGACAAGACCAAGACTTTTAGGGTTTGGACCAAGTCGAGACCAAGACCAAGGGAGGGCGAGACCGAGACAAGACCAAGACCAGATGAAAAAAATAATGTGTCCTAAAAGATGGAGTATTCTGTACACGTGTACAGTGGGTGAAAAAGTATTTTGTCTCTCATAGTTGAGGTCTAACTATGATGTCAATCATAGGCCTCTGTCATCTTTTTAAGCGGGAGAACTTGAACAATTGGTGCTGACTAAATACTTTTTCCCCCACTTTGGTTAACTTAATATACAGAGCTAATATTGACTAAATCTTTGTGTGAGGGCAGAGGAAAGAATTTTGCTACAGAGGCAGATTGTTAATGTTAGTGACGATAAAAGTTTGACGTTGTCTAACATGTTCTCATGTCATACACGTTGACGCGTCCGTCCTTGCCGCCCGCGGCTTTTCCGGGTTGCATCACGTCTGAGGTTAACATGAGAGCTCAGGATTAATGGTTAACTTTAGGGTCTGTGTTCAGGGATAGGCTAATAGAAGTTAAATTTAGGATCTGGGATGGTTAGTTTCGCGCAATCCTAGTCTTGTAAAAAACTACGACAACGCACTCATCCTCCTACACCTCATCTCGTACAGAACAGACGTTGGGGGTGGGGGTACCCCCAGCATCAACTTATTGACGCTTGGTCAGTCCCAGCCCAAAGCGTCAATACCTTGATGTGGGGGCATGAGAACGGGCTCCGTTGTCCCCACCGTCTCTGAAAGTGAAGCACTGCCAAATTTACAAGTTGCTCTACGATTTCTCCTGGTTGTTGTTGTTTTACAGTGATATTATTTATGAATAATGTAGCCAAATGTTTTACTTCAATTTTGAAGACATCCTTTACCACTCCCAGAGAACCACGGCTCACTTTCCAGGGAGTGCTGCGTGCGAGTCCTCAATGTCCGAGACCGAGACGAGTACAAATTCTGTCGAGTCCGAGACGAGAGTAAGACCATCAAAAAATGGTCTTGAGACCGGTCTTTAGACCAAGACCGGTTTCAAGTACTACAACACTAGTCAGAACTGTGAAGACGTCAGGACTGTAAGGACGTCACGACTCTGAGGATGTCATGACAGTGAGGACGTCATGACTGCGAGGAGTTCAGGACTGTGAGGACGTCATGACTCTGAGGACATCATGACTGTGAGGACGTCTTGACTGTAAGGACATCAGGACTGTAAGGATGTCATGACTCTGAGGACATCATGACAGTGAGGACATCAAGACTGCGAGGACTTCAGGACTGTGAGGACGTCACAACTTTGAGGGCGTCATGACTCTGAAGACATCACGACTGTAAGGACGTCATGACTGTGAGGACTTCAGGACAGTGAGGACGTCATGACAGTGAGAACATCAAGTGCGAGGACGTCAGGATAGTGAGGACATCAGGACTGTGAGGACATCACTATTGTGACAATGTGACAAAATACAGTCCAGAGAATAGGACCAGGATGTGGTACAGGCAGGACATTTAGACCATGATGTGGTACAGGCAGGACCTTTGGACCATGATGTGGTACAGGCAGGACATTTAGACCATGATGTGGTACAGGCAGGACCTTTGGACCATGATGTGGTACAGGCAGGACCTTTGGACCAGGATGTGGTACAGGCAGGACATTTGGACCATAATGTTGTTCAGGCAGGACCTTTGGACCATGGTGTGGTACAGGCAGGACATTTGGACCAGGATGTGTTACAGGCAGGACATTTGGACCATGATGTGGTACAGGCAGGACCTTTGGACCATGATGTGGTACAGGCATGAGATTTGGACCAGGATGTGGTACAGGCAGGACATTTGGACCAGGATGTGGTACAGGAAGGACATTTGGACCAGGATGTGGTACAGGCAGGACCTTTGGACCATGATGTGGTACAGGCAGGACATTTGGACCAGGATGTGGTACAGGCAGGACATTTGGACCAGGATGTGTTACAGGCAGGACATTTGGACCATGGTGTGGTACAGGCAGGACATTTGGACCAGGATGTGGTACAGGCAGGACATTTGAACCATGATGTGGTACAGGCAGGACATTTGAACCATGATGTGGTACAGGCAGGACATTTGA
>NW_013953879.1:46214-47428 GCF_001266775.1 Austrofundulus limnaeus
GGTGGAGCTACACCTGTATCGGTGGAGCTATGATGTCACACCTGTGTGGGTGGAGCTATGATGTCACACCTGTGTGGGTGGAGCTATGATGTCACACCTGTATGGGTGGAGCTTAACTCTGTTGTGTTTATCTGCAGATGTTCAGGTGCTGCTGATGTCAGACATCTTGGTTTTCCTTCAAGAAAAAGATCAGAAGTTCACGTTTGCATCACATGTAAGTCACCTGAGCCCACGTGGCTGCACCTCATAACACCAGGTGACACCTGATCAGACTGGGTGACACCTGATCAGACTGGGTCACACCTGGTCACACCTTGTCACATGGTCATACCTGGTCACTTATGAAGCTGAACTACTTCAGGTTCAGTTTGGGTTTCATCAGTTTGGAGTTTTGTCCCTGAGTTACATGACCTTTGTTTTTAGGACTAAGGGACAATCTCACCTGTCCTCTCACCTGTCTGTTCTTCTACCTGTGTTTCTCAGGACAAGTCTCCGGTGGTCTCCCTGAATAAACTTATTGTCAGAGAAGTAGCCAATCAGGAGCGAGGGATGTATCTGATCAGTGACTCCACTCCTCCAGAGATGTACGAGCTGTTTGCTTCGTCCAAAGAAGACCGGAAGACCTGGATGACCCGCATCCAGCAGACCGCTCTCAGGTCAGTACTGCAGGGTACTGCAGAGTACTGCAGAGTACTGCAGGGTACTGCAGAGTACTCACAGGTACGTTACAGGACTTAAAGGTTTTAGAGTGTTGTCTTCTTTCTGCAGCTGTCCCTCCAGAGACGAGTTTCCACTCATTGAGACTGAAGACAAAGCGTTACTTCGCCGACTCAGAGGTACTGCACCTCCTGCTGCACCTCCTGCTGCACCTCCTGTATCTCCTCTTGTTTTAAATTAAAAGTATTTCAGTTCTGTTAGTTTGTGTAGCAGCTTCTCACAGCTCTGTGGTAATATGACCCTTCAAACACATCATTTTTGTTCTGGAACTTGTGTGAACATGAACAGTGTGTACTGACATACGGTCTGTTGGTCAGGGTCAGGGTTAGGTAATGGTAATGGTAATTGGGGATGGGTACAACCCAGGTGAGCGGGGGCCTCATAAGTGGGCCCATTGCTCTCCCCAAAAGATACTGGGCTTTAATCAAAGCTTTTTGTCCCTCGGATGAAGGACACCAGGTTAGAAACCCTCAGTGTTCTAAGCTTCTCAGGATCCA
>NW_013953879.1:49403-50575 GCF_001266775.1 Austrofundulus limnaeus
TGGTCAGGGTCAGGGTTAGGTAACGGTTTGTTGACATACGGTCTGTTGGTCAGGGTCAGGGTTAGGTAATGGTTTGTTGACATACGGTCTGTTGGTCAGGGTCAGTGTTAGGTAACGGTTTGTTGACATACGGTCTGTTGGTCAGGGTCAGTGTTAGGTAACGGTTTGTTGACATACGGTCTGTTGGTCAGGGTCAGGGTTAAGGTTAGGTAACGGTTTGTTGACATACGGTCTGTAGGTCAGGGTCAGGGTTAGGTAACGGTTTGTTGACATACGGTCTGTTGGTCAGGGTCAGGGTTAGGTAACGGTTTGTTGACATACGGTCTGTTGGTCAGGGTCAGGGTTAGGTAACTGTTAGTTGACATACCGTCTGTTGGTCAGGGTCAGGGTCAGGGTTAGGTAAAAATTTGTTTTTATAAAGCCTGTCTGCAGCACCACTAAGTATCACATCTTCATTTCATTGTTATAATGAAGTAAAGATGTCCTGATTCTGACATTAATCCACTCACTGAAGTTGAAGGTGATTTAGAGTCAGCTGCTGACAGTATTCTCCTGTTCTCCTCCTCCTCCACAGCTGACATCCAGCAGAAGGACAGGGAGGTGCTGGAGCTCCTGCAGGAGCGCGTCACTCTGTTCTCTGACCTGGTCCAGGTGATGGCTCGAGGAGGAACAGAAGAGGAGAGAGGTGTGGAGGTGAAGACCTCCTCCTGCTGCAGGAACCTGTTTCGAGCTGACACTCCTCATGCTCCAAAAGCTGAGCCGCTCCTCCTCAGTGCCATCGGTGAAGGTGAGGAGGTGTTTGTTGACTCACCTGCTGGATATGCTCAGAGCTAAATGTGTCTGTCTTTCTGTTTCAGTGGACAGACTGGCTGTGCTGCTGTCCCAGTCCAGTTCCCTGAGGTCCTCCTTAACCAACGGCAACCAGGAGATTAGCAGTGAGTCACATGACCTGAGATGACCTCATACTTCCTGTCCTTCATTTGACCTGAGTACTGCTTCATATGACTGTCCCTGTCTCACCTGTCTGAACTACCTGTCTCACCTGTCTCACCTGTCTGAACTACCTGTCTGAACTACCTGTCTCACCTGTCTGAACTACCTGTCTCACCTGTCTCACCTGTCTGAACTACCTGTCTGAACTACCTGTCTCACCTGTCTGAACTACCTGTCTC
>NW_013953879.1:52668-53530 GCF_001266775.1 Austrofundulus limnaeus
TGAACTACCTGTCTCACCTGTCTCACCTGTCTGAACTACCTGTCTCACCTGTCTGAACTACCTGGCTCACCTGTCTGAACTACCTGGCTCACCTGTCTCACCTGTTTTAACTACTTGTCTCACCTGTTTGAACTACCTGTCTCACCTGTCTCTCTCAGATGGTGACTCTGGTTCTCTGAATGGTTCAGTTAAATTAAACAACTGCTCTTCAAAGGTAAACAGCCTCTTCACCTGCTTCAATCATATGTTGTTGACTCAGTTTTTGTTTCTAAAAAGGTTTGTAGAAGTCTGACGTAACTAGAGTTACTCTGACTAATTAACTAGAGTTACTCTGACTAATTAACTAGAGTTACTCTGACTAATTAACTAGAGTTACTCTGACTAATTAACTAGTGTTACTCTGACTAATTAACTTATGTTACTCTGACTAATTAACTAGAGTTACTCTGACTAATTAACTAGAGTTACTCTGACTAATTAACTAGTGTTACTCTGACTAATTAACTTATGTTACTCTGACTAATTAACTTAGAGTTACTCTGACTAATTAACTAGAGTTACTCTGACTAATTAACTAGTGTTACTCTGACTAATTAACTTATGTTACTCTGACTAATTAACTAGAGTTACTCTGACTAATTAACTAGAGTTACTCTGACTAATTAACTAGTGTTACTCTGACTAATTAACTTATGTTACTCTGACTAATTAACTAGAGTTACTCTGACTAATTAACTAGAGTTACTCTGACTAATTAACTAGTGTTACTCTGACTAATTAACTTATGTTACTCTGACTAATTAACTAGAGTTACTCTGACTAATTAACTAGAGTTACTCTGACTAATTAACTAGTGTTACTC
>NW_013953879.1:53762-55891 GCF_001266775.1 Austrofundulus limnaeus
AGTTAGTTAGTTAGTTAGTTAGTTAGTTAGTTAGTTAGTTAGTTAGTTAGTTAGTTAGGTTAAGGTAAATAAAAAAGCTGAATCAGATGGATGGTTTAGGTGTGCTGAACATGTTTTTGTTTCGGTTCAGGACAAAAATGGGAACCAGCTGCAGGAACGGAGCCTGAATGAGGTAACTAAACCTTTTCTGTGCTTTGTGTCTCTTCAGGCTCTGATTAGTGATTAGTTAACAGTTTTTGTTGTTTTCACAGGAAGTTCATCAGCGATTAGTCAACCTAAGCATGCAGCTTCATGCTCTGCAGGTCTGAAAACACAAACATCTGTACTATGTCCAGTTGTGATCCACAGTCCTGGTCCATTCTTTCCTCCATCAACAGTTCTCCAGGCTCTGTGAGCTCTTCCAGTTTCATTTGGATTCCGGCTGCATTTTGTCACTTTCAGTCCTTGTTCTTGAACATGTTCAGAGGAATAATTTAAACTTTAACCTCGTTGTGTAAAAAAGGCTCCTGACCAAACATGAATTAGTTAAGTTAACAGATAAGTGAACAAAGTTTAACTTGGATGTTTGTTCTCAGAACTCTGTCACAGTGACACATTCGGTTCCAGTTCCTCCTACAAAGTGATATTAAATAAGTGTTAGCTACAAACTGGATGATTCAGCACTCAGGTCCTGGTTCTGGGTTTCATGGACTCCTTCCTGTTTTTTAAAACACTCTGCCCTCTGCTTCACAACAGCTTCTCAGGAACTAAGACTGAGAGAAAAAGCAGCCAAAGTCCAAAAGGTTGAGATTATTGGAAAGACTTGCAGAAAGTCTGGACTTCTGGGAGTTCTGGATCAGGAATATTCAGAGAGTTTTGTGTCAGTCTGTCTGTATTACTGACTCCACCCACAGGCTGCTGTGATTCGCCAGGACTCCATCCTGGAACTATCTGGGAGTGCTGGCACCACCCCTTCTTCCAACCCAGACTCCGCCCCCGTTCCTCGTTTTAGTCGCTCTATGTCGCGGGACGCAGGGATGGACGCCAGCGGAGACGCGGTGCTTCTGCGACGTCAGGTGGAGCTTCTGCAGGAGGAGCTGGCACGGCTGCGTCTGAAGGCAGAGGAGTCCAACAAGAAGGGGGCGGGGTCTGGCAAGAAGAAAAAAAACAAAAATAAAAACAAAGCTGATGTGTCAAAGGATGAACAGGTGTGCTTGGAGAGCCAGGTAAACACACACAGCCTCCACACCGACCCTGAAGAGGCTAAGATCTGGTGTGTCTTCCTAACTGAACCAGGTCAACAAGAAGTCCAGCAGCAGGGACTCTGAGCCCGCCCCCCTCGCTCCATTGGCCACGGAGGATCCTGTTGACCAACTAGATGGTGTTGAGGAAGGAAATGAGGAGGAAGTGATGAAAATCTCTCCACGCTCTGACAGTCCTAGAGGTCAGTAACTGATTATTAATACCTGAGGTGACCAGCCCTGACCTCTACTGATCACTAACTGTGACCTTTGACCCTTCAGACCTGCAGGACATCCCAGAGGAGAGCGAGAGTTAACCTCACCATCATGTCACCGTCTTACTGTCACGTTTTTAGGCTTAAAGGAACTGGAGATGATGTCATTTCCTGTTTGGGACCAAACATCAGCCTTCTGCGTGTCACTGCTCGATGTGTTGTGGAAGCCTCCTCCGTACTGTCAGCTCATTTGTACCTGCGCTAAAACAAGAGCTCCGGTTCACCGCTGCATGCACTCGATTTAGGAAAACCTACAGGAAATAATTATTTCCATTCTTAATTATTAAGGTGCGCTAAATGATATCCTGTACACGCGTTTATTATAACGTATACAATATAATAAGTTAGTTAGTTATGTTTATCCATTTCTTTAAAAAAAACAGCATAAATTCAACAAACAAAAAATACAAATCATAAATTAAATGAAAGGTTCTATTATTAATAAATACATGGTTTCAAAGCGTACGTATTCCCATCCATCCATTATCTATACCAGCTTCTTCCTTTCAGGGTCACTGGTTCCCATATCCACCAATCACAGTGTGAGGGGTGGGGTACACCTGGACATGTCTCAGTCCATCACAGAGACACCTGGACATGTCTCAGTCCATCACAGAGACACCTGGACATGTCT
>NW_013953879.1:58115-63007 GCF_001266775.1 Austrofundulus limnaeus
TGTCTCAGTCCATCACAGAGACACCTGGACATGTCTCAGTCCATCACAGGGACACCTGGACATGTCTGTCCATCATAAAGACACCTGGACATGTCTCAGTCCACTAAAGAGACAGATGGACATGTCTCAGTCCATCACAGAGACACATGGACATGTCTCAGTCCATCACAGAGACACCTGGACATGTCTCAGTCCATCACAGAGACACATGGACATGTCTCAGTCCATCACAGAGACACATGGACATGTCTCAGTCCATCACAGAGACACACCTAGAGACAGTTATCAGTTAACCTAACAGTCATGTTTTTGGTCTGTGGGAGGAAGCTGGAGTACCTGGAGAAAACCCACACCTGCACAGAGAGAACATGCAAACTCTACCCAGAAAGATCCCCTGGCCAGGATTTGAACTGGCAACCTTCTTGCTGAGAGGTATCAGCTCTATCCACTGAGCCACTGAGCCGCCTCGTAGATATTTGTATTAATTACTGTTATAATTCCCTTAATGAATAATACCTGTCATAAAAAAGACAAAAACAAATGAAACCATGTTGATGGTCAACATCAAACCTGTTTGTCACCTGGTGGAGGCGGAGCTTATAAGGCTGAGTTCACCTGAAACTCCTCAGACTGAAGAAGTCTCCTGGAGGAGAAACAAAACATTTCATTAAAGAAGAACCTGTCCAGAGGACCTACTTCTGTTTATTTTCTTACCTGGATCACTGACATGAATCAGAACAGAACCGGTCCTGCTTTACTTTGGAGGTAATTCAGTGGAAAATGTCTGATTGGACTGACGGTACTGGACTGTAATGTCTCTGGACCACCATGGACAACAGAAGACCTTTATTTTATAATCTCTAACTCTACATCTGCTGACGTTTCTATGAAACACTGCAGTTGATGAAAGACTGAAATCAAATCCAGTCTGTCATCAAGCGTTTAGCTAAATGCTACATGCTAAAAACAAAGAAAGCCCTGCGGCGGTTTTTCTTTTAGCTCATGCACGAAGGAGCTGACGGTACAGATGGAGCTGACTTAACCAAACGGTTTCTTTTTAAGATTCCTGCATATTGCTGTTAGAAACAGGAAGTAGAACCATGTGACCTGTTTACATCATCACATCTGCTGGAGCTTTTATCACATGTGCTGGAGTGGGTGGAGCCTACACAAAGGGAGGGGCTTATAAAAAGCTGTAGTTGGGCCGTGTTCTGTTGATATAGCAGTTTGTGTCTCAGTCCAAATTTTTCAGTCTGCTTCAAACAATCTGGTTCTGGTTCTGGTTCTGGTTCTGGTTCTGTGATCTAATCTTTCCTGTTTTTATCTCAACCAGAGTTTGTGAATTTGCTCTAAACGTTCTGTGGTTTATTGTTCAGTTTATTCATTTATATCTAAAAATGTTGAGTTGAACTCATCCATCCATGCTTTTTTATTTATTTAAGGAAACTATTGTTTTAACAGAAAGCATTTAAAGCATAACCACCATTTATACCTTTCCAAATGTCTGCCCCATCCCTCATCCCATCAGCCTCACAGTGGTTCTGTTCACCTGCGTAGAGCAACACAGCTGAACCAGAGGCTTCCTGCAAGCATCCCTGTGTGACAGTGGTGCTAAAATCTGTCTGTCACATGGGAGAGCGGTCAGGGAATCTTTATTTTATTATTTTATTTAATCTACCCCCCAATGTTTATGGTATTTGGGGATGGGTAAAACCCATGTGAGCGGGGGTCTCATAAGTGGGTCCATTACTGTCCCCAAAAGAGACACTGAGCTTTATTCAAACCTTCAGATGAAGGACACCAGGTTAGAAACACTCAGTGTTCTGAGCTTCTCATGACCCATAAAAGGTTCTCCAAGAATTCTTTCCCTTTGATTGGTCAGAGCCAGGCAGTGGCCTAAGCAGTGTAAAGAGGTCTGTAGTTCAATGCCACAGGCATCACACAGACCATTGTCTTGGAGTCCCATCACCATTTTGTGGTGGTTGAGCAGATTGTGCCCAGTTAGGACTCCAACCAGTGTACTTAGAGTTTTCCTTGTCAGGGAGATGAGAGCTTTCCAAACCTTAGATTTGAGTCATTAATCAGTTCCTGTGCCTGTCTACAGTCCATCAGCTCCCTCCAGAGGATTGATTATTGACATCTAATCCAGGCCTGTAGGACAGTCCTACAGACTGTTGTTGAAGTACCTACAACAGGCTCTGGTCCTTTGAAGTGAGCCTGAGGTAGTCAGCTCTCTGGTTACCATAAATGCCAGTATGTCCTGGTACCCATTTAACAGTAACACTATTATCTCTCCCCAGTTGGTTGACTGCTTCGGCACACTCCCAAGTCAGTAGTGACGTGAACTGCGGCCCTCTGAGAGCTTTAATAGCAGCTTGGCTATCTGTCAGGATGAATATTTCCTTCTGCATACACTGAAGTTCTTTGAGAGATGCCGCACACTGATGGATTGCATATATCTCAGCTTGAGATACCTTTACAAAACCGCCTAGTGGGTAACTATACTCTCTCTTGCTATGGTTGTGCAGAATCAGCACCCCTGCACCTGCTGACCCCTTTATAAGGGATCCGTCTGTAAAGCAGTAGAAATAATTTGGAGACAGGTCCACCATAGAGAAATTACTCCAGGCTGACCTATCTTCAATCTCTGTCTTAAAACTTGGTTCAAAATCTCCCTTCCAAACAGTTTGCCTGAACCTTGTCCTGTGCCCAGGTTTTAGAAGCTGCAGTTTATGTTCACCCTGTCCTGGTCAGATACTTCAGGTGTCCTCTAGCACTTTCCCAGAGTTGTGAGTTGAAGCTCGGACGGACAGACAGACTGCTCTGCTAGATGTTTCCACTTCATACTCACCGTTTGTTTGGCTTCTCTCCAGCCACCAGGTCCAATGGTGGACAACTTTGCTCCTCTTTTCACCCAAATAATGCAGACATAGGGTCAAGGTCAGAAGATATGATCATCAAACTTTGGCCCAAGGTAGCCTGGTACCACGTACCTTTATGGACCAGCCAGTGCTCAAACATAGTGTTGTCTGAACACTGAAGTTCAGCAGCAGAACATGACTCGTGTTCAGATGAGGGAGTCAGTTTGTGGAACCCCCCAGGAGAACAAACCTCACATTCAGTAACCAGAATGACAGTTTTCTAACAGCTAGTAAAATGTTTCTGCAGTGTAAATATTCTTTTTTTAACCTGAAGAAACCGTCAGCAGAACCAGATCCAGGATCTGCCAGGATTGGGGGAACAAGAGGGAGGCAAACCAAAGGAGTGCTGGGTCAGGACTCTGTGACCACAGCTTTAGGACCTCATAAGGAAGGTTCATTATTCATGAGAAACTGTAAATCTGGCATTTATCAGCTGTTGGTTTGGAGATAAAATGTTTCTGATGATCTACAGACCTGAGAAAATCTCTGGGTTGAAGGTGCCTGATCAGGTTCTTACAGAGTTCTAACGAAAACCACCTCTGAACCAGAACCAGTTTAAACGGGTTAGAAGAAGCAGCAGTTAGTATTTGAGTGATCCTGGTCTCTGGACTGTAGTTTTCTTAAGAGTTCAGGTGTGGTGGAGATGGTTTGGGACCAATCAGAACCAAAGGGTAGTCCTCATTTAAGGTTTGTAAAACTGGTCCACATGTAGGACTGGACAGTTGGAAGTGGACACCAATCAAAGCCAAACTTGGTCACCACACTACATTACCCAGAATGCCTTTGGACCCACAGCCTGCTGTCTGTTTCAGTCTGTTCACCTGTGTGAACTTTATTTAAACAAAACATATTTTTAGAAATGATTGTGGAATATTATTGTGAGAATATGTAGGAACAACCAAGCATGGTTCAAGTAAAAGATCTGAAACCACAGGAGTCTGAGAGGACTGAAGAACCTGAGAGGACGTCTGACGTCTCTGCATGAGCTTCTGTACATTAGCATGTTAGCATGTTGACATGTGTCTTTTCTATATAAGGATTAAGCATTCAGCTCATTAATGTTGAAATGTGATGATGATGATGATGATGATGGTGATGATGATGAAGCACGTGTAGAACACGTGTTTTTCTCCTTGTCTGATGTAAATAGATAAACTTTAAGCCTCGGCCACAAAAGGTCCAAAAACTGAAGGCCACAGAGTCGGTGTACAACACCGATGGAAGCATGTGAGGCTGAAGTCAGGAGGTCACATGATGTCAAACAGCTGTTTTCTGATAATAAACACTATAAACCTGAAACATCATCTACACCTGCCAACTGAAAACAGGGAGGCTTTCAACTTCTGACTTCAGGTGCTTCAGTTTCAACTTTAAAAATCATCCTGAGAACACAACTGTTCAAGAAGAAAAACTGCCATTTAATGTTTCTTTTTTTCTTGTTGTTGTTTTGAGAATTTGTAAAGTTTCAAGGTCCAAATAATTTCTGATCCGTTTCAGAAACCTTGCTGTAACGTCCAGATGTGACTTGCTGAACTGATGCTGTAACATTTCATGAGTAGTTTACCTGTAGTGAAACTGGACTAAAGTGTTTGTATTTGATCTCTGATTTCATTCATTTCTGCTGGTTTTGAATATAAATATAATAAACTGCTTTTAGACTTTTTCTGTGGTCAGACTTTTATCTTTCTATATTTTTTATTCTGAAAAAAACATTTTAATATTTGAGCTGTTATTTCTGAGACAGATTGGATTTATTGTAGTTATTTGATTCACACAGGGTCAAAGTTATACATGCAGTCTAACACACCTCTAATGTGTGTGTGTTTGTACATGTGTGTTGTGTGTTAATGTGTAAACAGTCTGATATGACTGTAAACAGTCTGATATGACTGTAAACAGACTGATATGACTGTAAACAGTCTGATATGACTGTAAACAGACTGATATGACTGTAAACAGTCTGATATGACT
>NW_013953879.1:68297-69722 GCF_001266775.1 Austrofundulus limnaeus
TGATGTGACTAAACAGTCTAATATGACTGTAAACAGTCTGATGTGACTGTAAACAGTCTGATGTGACTAAACAGTCTAATATGACTGTAAACAGTCTGATGTGACTGTAAACAGTCTGATATGACTGTAAACAGTCTGATATGGTTAGAACCCTAACTAACCCTAACCTTAGAATATGAAAACATTGGTGAATGCCACAAATTCTCCTAAATCACTCGTACGCACAACTTAAGAACAAATCTGTGAACCAACGGTTCTGACATGAGGTCCATTGAGGCAGGGCAAAGAGTGGTCTTAATGTTATTATTTTTTGGGGGGTTTAGTGATGCAGTACTAAAATGTAATTCCAGCAGGGGGCGCTCTCATCACAGCAACTGTCACGACACCTGGGAGAAGACGTGTTATGACGTCATTTCCTGTGGAGGGAACCTAACCCGGAACAGGGTGTTGGCTGAAGAAGGAGGAGAAGTCGGGACTGGGACCTGAACTAGAACCAGGACTGGGATTTGGACACTTTACTAAAGACATCGATTAGCACGTGTGCTGTTAAAAAGTGGTTTTGAGCCAACAGGACAGGTAACACCTTACCTCCAGGTGACGCGCGTTCAGGTGAACTTTCTGCAGACGGGAAGAGACACAGGTGAGACAAACACGACAGCTGAACTATCATTAGCTAACAATAGTTGAAAGTAGCAATAATTAAATCACTAAATAAGTTGTTGTTATTCTCTGCTAACAGCTGGAAGCAGCTAATGAATGCTAACAGCTGCTAGCAGTTCAAATAGTAAACAGCTAACGTTGCTAGCAGTAGTTAGCAGCTAGTCGGTGATCCATGAAGAGGAGAGGACAGGAAGTAAAAAACAGAAACTCTGAAGTCTAAATTCAAGAGGAACCGTCCAACTAAAGTGTGAGCAGAACTGACCCGGGCCAGCTTTATGAGCCTTAAATGGCCCCCCTCAGATAAAACCACTGCAGGGATTAACACACACCTGTAGCATGTAGCATTTAGCTGTGTGTTAGCTAAATATCTCAGACTATAGCAGACAGTAAGGACTGGCTAAATGTGGGCCACTAAAACTGGGGCCAGAACTGTCCAGTCAGAAGACACGCAGATGTCCTCTGGTGGTCTCTGTCCAGTCAGAAGACACACAGATGTCCTCTGGTGGTCTCTGTCCAGCCAGAAGACACACAGATGTCCTCTGGTGGTCTCTGTCCAGTCAGAAGACACGCAGATGTCCTCTGGTGGTCTCTGTCCAGTCAGGACACGGGGAGGACAGCCCACCTCTATAGCTCTGAGCAGTCAAAGGGACAGAATCCTTGGGGACTGTCTTTATGGACCCTGAGAAGTTCAGAACACTGGACCTCATGTAAGAACCGTTGGTACACAGATTTGTTCTTCAGTTGTGCGTACGAGTGATTTAGGAG
>NW_013953879.1:70538-72054 GCF_001266775.1 Austrofundulus limnaeus
AAAACTGTACATAATGTGTCACACATGGAGTTTTTTTATTTATTTTATTTATTTAACCTTTATTTATCCAGGTAAACAGTTTGAGAACCACTTCTCATTTACAAACATGCCCTGGCACTGAGTGCATTGCAATATACAAACCTACATATTTAGCCAGAGTGAAGTGATTGTAAATTTTAATCAAGATTAAAATTTTTAATCTATGCTCAAGCAGCACTAAAATTAATCAGAGTTAACTCGATTAATTTCACAGCCCTAATCATTTTTTTTCTATTTGCGGATTTTACTTTTATGTACTCTTTTGAGAAAAAAAAAACAAAAACATTTGTTATTTTTTATTTATATTATTTTTTTATACAGTTATATCGTCAAGATATGGTGAGATCAATCCAGACAGAAACAAGTGCAAATGTCTAAAGAGGGAAAGATCACAGTTGATGAGTGTTCGAGGTGATTTACGACAGGCTGCTCAATGGATCAACTTCCTGAATGAAAAAGTCTCGACACACACTCTGCATCTCCTCCTTAGCCATCTATTCATTTCTATAATCTGTTCTCTTTTCTGCTCATGTTCACATCCATGTTTTTGTTCCACTTCCACCAAATCATTGGTTAATTATTGCTTCTTCTCTTCTGTTAAAGAACAGCAAGTAGAATGAAGTTTCCAGTGATCTGATCAAAGAGAAGTGAAGGCTTGCTGTAAACATCCCGACTGAGCTTTCATCTTCAAAACTTTTAAAATGAGACCTCACAGTAGAAAAGAGGGAAACAGTTTGTTCATGAGACTTTTTCATAATGAAACAAGTGGACACAATCATTTTTAAATGGGCAATATCACTTGAAATCAACTTTTGAGTTTTATATCATGTTATAAGGTTATACTCTCAAAAAACATGCCCAAATCCTTGCTCTGACTCATTCATGCATGTTTGAGAAATCCTGCAGTGTTTTTATGAAGCCATGCTGAGGAGCAAAACGACAGGTGGGGACCAGAAACGCCCCTGGGACGTGTCTTTAAGCTGAACTTCCTCATGGCAGAGTGTAACCTCCTGTATTGGTTATTTTATTTTTAAGTTAGAAAATTTAATCTCAAAGACTGGGTTCTGAAGGAGCCCAACACAACACTGGATGCCATTGACCACAAACACAAGGTTTTAAAAGGGAGAAAATTATACTGTATTGAAGTCAACAAAACAAACAACCAAAAAAGACAATTCGTTATACAAGTAGATCCACAAAAAAGAAAACAACAACATTGGTCATGAAGGCCCTTCAATTACAACTCAAATAGAAAGGAAAACAAATACCCAATATATTCAAAAAGTTAGAGTCCATAACAGTTCATTCAGAGTCCACAGTTCCTACCGACTCAGAAGCATGGGTAATTCTTCACAAAAAAGGTTCTTGTGTCAAGGCAGCTCGCCATCAGATTCCACAGGCATATGAAATCATCCCACAAAAATCTGACCTATAAAGAGGTCAAAAATATCAAACATTTGGTTGTACAACACTTCAA
>NW_013953879.1:73049-75249 GCF_001266775.1 Austrofundulus limnaeus
CTGAGTCAGGCTTGAGTTTTACTCATCTTTTCCTGTTAAATCAATAAATCAAATCAAATCAAATCAATGGTATGATATGGTTTGGTATGGTTTGGTTTTGTTTGGTTTGGTTTGATGTGGTCTGCTTTGGTTTGGTTTGATGTGGTGTGGTATGGTTTGAGGCAGGCCTAATGAAGCTGTTCATGATGAGGAAGGATCATTATGATAAGGAGCTGATGACCTGACTGTGTTCTGCTCTCTGTTTTAATAACTGAATAATTACTGGTTGTGATGATAAAGAACACCTTTATATTTAGATAAAAATAAAACTGGTCCCCACAGTCAGTTCTTTCAGTCTGTTGATTGGTTGGCTGGTTGGAGGCAGATGTGTTGTCTCTGCTTCAGCCCAGGTGAGTTCTGCTTCATGGTTCTGGTTCTGCTGGGCCTGGTTCCTGTCTGACATCTGAACAGGACTGTGTGTGTCTGCAGGAGGAGAAGATGAGTGGAGGGATGAACAGCATTGATGCGGTGAAGAAGAAGATCAAAGTTCTCCAGGAGCAGGCAGAGGAGGCGGAGGAGCGTGCCGAGCGTCTGCAGAGGGAGGTCGAGAAGGAGAAGAGGACCAGAGAGGAGGTGAGGACTCACCTGTTCAGGTATGATGATCAGTCATCAGTCATTGAACAGGAGCACGGCCCGTTGGCTGAGAGCTTCTGACAACAAAGGCTGGGTCCAAAACCACAGGCCAGGTCCTGTGAAGGACCCAGCCTGCTGGTCGAGGTGGACCAGGTCCTGTGAAGGACCCAGCCTGCTGGTCGAGGTGCACCAGGTCCTGTGAAGGACCCAGCCTGCTGGTCGAGGTGCACCAGGTCCTGTGAAGGACCCAGCCTGCTGGTCGAGGTGGACCAGGTCCTGTGAAGGACCCAGCCTGCTGGTCGAGGTGGACCAGGTCCTTGGTAGACCTGGAAAAGCAGAAAAAAGTGTTAGTTAATTTGGACGGTCCAGACTCCCGTCCTGACCCTGGTCGGTGTAGGTCAGGTCACCTAACAAACCTGACGATGTTAAACACAAGCTAACAGATCAAATGAGAAAAATATGAATAAATTATGTTAAAATCACAAAACAATCAAATAAAGATAATATTTGAAGAACTAATGGACCTGCTGTAGGTTTATTTCACTTTATAAGTTTGGTTTTTTCCTGACAAAAATACTTTTTAAAAACACAACCACTTTATATCACCGTATTTTTATTTAAAACATTCGTTTCTCTCGTTTCGTCCAGCATTAGTAGCATAAAAAAATCTCTGGTCAGGCTGCAGTGCATCATGGGACATGGTGGTGTGGGGGTGGGGGGTCCATCAGGCTGCAGTGCATCATGGGACATGGGGGTGTGGGGGTGGGGGGTCCATCAGACCTGTCCTTCAGTCAGGGCCAAATGAGGACACATTTGTCGGCTCATCAGAGGACTCTTCAGTTTTGGACAGCCTCCGTCACAGTGCTGTGACGTATGCAACCAACAAATTCGGCCTTCGGAGGACCCGGACCACCGTTTGGGACACAGCCTCTCCACTTGGGCCGTCACTTAGAAACAAGAGGCTGATGTTTGAAGACTGGAGTCAAACCAACACAAGGAGCTCCAACATGTCCTGACATCAGGCTGCTCCCTGCTCTGGACTCCAGGTCAGGGTTGGACCAGATGTGTCTGGTTCTGGTGGCACACTGATGGAGCTCCTCCTCCACCATGGACCTGTTCACTGTTTGCAGCAGCAGGGACTAATTCCTGGTCTTCCTGCTCTGAAACTGTCTCGCTCTGATCATCACTGGCTGTTTCATCCTTTGGACCCGCTCCAGTTTGGATTTCTGCTCAAGCCCAAAGAGGTTCTGTAGGAAATGAGCTGAACTGTGCAGGTTGAGAACCTGACGAGAAGACCTCCTGAAGCTCTGAGCCGTCACGTGTCCACTGCTGCACAGAGTGGTACTACGTTAGCTTCATGCTAGTTAGCTGTTGTTATTCAGCTTTATTTCACAGGTCATGTGTGTATTAGTGTGGTTTTTATTTAATTTGTTTGGGGGGGGGGGTGTCAACATTACACAGTAATCAGAATCAGTTTTATGTAATAATTATAATGTACCATGTCAGTGATAAACACAGACCTGCAGTTAACAACACACACACACACACACACACACACACACACACACACACACACACACACACACAC
>NW_013953879.1:77819-79051 GCF_001266775.1 Austrofundulus limnaeus
GAGTTAATGTCAACAGATTTTTGGAGGGCGGAGTTAATGTCAACAGATTTTTGGAGGGCGGAGTTAATGTCAACAGATTTTTGGAGGGCGTTACCAACAGAGCTCATTAACATAAACAGCTCTTCTGAACAGAAGTCAGAGCAGCAGAACTAGAAAATGGGAAATTTTATTACCTGAGAATTATTTTGTGCATTAAATTGAATGAAGATGGTCTGGATAGCCCACAGACATACCATCAACATTTCTACGACCCATAACTGGTCTCCTTTAAGCCCAAACACCTGGTTTTCTACTGTAATTACTCTAAGTTGTTTTGGTTAAACATAGACATGTTTGGTGTCTACAGAAACATCAGAATCGTGGCTACAAGCTGGTAAAAAACATTTCTATGAACACTCAAGACATTAAAACGACAAGCAGTTGAAGATAGAACTATGAAAGTAAAAATAAAATTGGTTTAAAAATTTGGCAAGTCAGAGATGTCAAAATATTATTTGTGTCAAATAGGACGCAGAATGTGTTCTTTTTGTTATTGATATTGTTGAATTATCACTACTTATATAGGGTTCTGTGTGTTGTATTCATGATTAAATGCAGCAAAAATAAACTAATTCAAATGTAACAGATCTTTGTAATACTTGGTTTACTTACATAATAAGTTTAATTGCTGGATATTCAGCCCCTCAGCTGTTGACCTGCAGTAACTGTGGCCCCCGGAGCAGTTTAGTTGAATAGCCCTGCTCTACAGTATGCCAAAAATAAAAATGTGACTTTTTTAAGGTGCTTTCTGACTAAATTGTTCATTTTGCAAAGAAAATCTTTCGTACCAAGTTTAATGTAAATGTAACTTTTCTAACCACTGCTGCATGTGGGTGAACACTAGAACGGTTGAGCTCATTTGTGCATTCCAACATGCTTGTTTAGACATGAAATACAGAGTGAAACAACACAGCAGCACACTGGATCAGTTGGTAGAACAGATGCCTCTCAGCAAGATGGTCGCCACATCGAACCCTGTTCTGGGGACCCTTCTGGGTAGAGTTGCATGTTCTCTCCTTGTGTGTGTGGGTTTTCTCCAGGTACTTTGGCTTCCTTCCAAAAACAAAACAAAACTGGTAACTCTAAATTGTCCCTTGGTGTGGCTGTATGGTTGTTTGTTTCTGAATGGCCCTTTGAGGGACTTGGGACCTAACCAGGGTGTACCCACAATGGGGGGGGGGGGTGTACGGTGC
>NW_013953879.1:79815-82583 GCF_001266775.1 Austrofundulus limnaeus
ATAATAATAATAATAATAGTAATAATAATGAATTTTATTTACAATGCACTTTGAGATTTTTTTTCTAAAATGTAAAGTGCTACAATCAAAAACAATAGCAACAATACAAATAGAATGAAATACACTCTTCATGTTAAAAAGGTAAAAATAAAAACACTAATTAAAGGAAATCAATAGGAACACTAAGTAAAAAGGTTTCTAGGCCTGTTTTGATGCCTGCCACAGTCTGTGGAGCCATAAGATGAGGGGCCAAGGTAATCCACAGCAAAAGCAAGGCACATTAACTAAAAAGAATTCAGTAAAAATGCTAAATAGAAAAACAGTGTGTAAAAAGAAAAGTTTTTAGGCCAGCTCTGAAGCCTGCCACAGGTTTTGGAGGCCTCAGATGAGGAGGGAGGGTATTCCACAGGCAAGGAGCAGCGCAGGAAAAGGCCCGGTCACCAGTGGTGTGGGTACGAGTCTTGGGTATTTGCAGAAGATTTGTATTTGAGGAGCGGAGGGTATGAGAAGGACTGTAAGGAGTGAGGAGATTTAGTAAATAAGATGGCACTTTTCCATGCAGACTGATAAGTGAGAAGAAGAATTTTATAGTTTATCCTAGCAGAAGCAGGTAGCCAATGAAGTGAACAAAGAACAGGGCTAAAATGTTCAAATTTGCACATCCTCATCAGAAACCTGGCAGCAATGTTCTGAGCAAGTTGTAATTTTTGTATGTTCTTCACAGGAGCTCCAATGAGGAGAGCATCAAGTCTGGAAGAGACAAAGGCATGGACAAGTTTTTCTGCATCAGTGAGAGAGAGTGTAGATCAAAGTTTTGCAATGTTTCATAGGTGGAAAAATGAAATTTTACAAATGTGCTTAATATGATTTTCAAAGGTTAGCTGTGGGTCAAAGATAACACCAAGATCAGTGGCTGTATTAGAAAGAGGAGTGTTCTGATCAGAGAAAGCAATACTCAAAACTTTCCTTCGCTGAATTTGATGTGAGGCACCAGTTTGATTAACTTCTGTTTTTGAACTGTTAAGGTGGAGGAAGTTTTGTTGCATCCATGCCTTTATCTTCTCCAGACACACTGAAYGTGTGGAAAGAGAGGAAAATGGAGTATCAGATACATCACTAAGTAACTTAAGATATAAGTGAGTGTCATTGTCATAGCAATGAAATGATACCCATAGCTGCTGATGATACGCCCAAGTAGTACCATGTATAAATTAAAAAGAAGGGGTCCCAAGACTGATTCTTGGGGCACACCACACGAAACAAAGTGAGACTTTGATCTGGCACGCCCAATGGAGACACATTCAGATCTGTTTGTTGAATAGGATCGGAACCACTCCAAGGCAGTGCCAGTAAACCTTACATCCTAATCACTGGTCACTTATATCTAGGATGAGTACCATATTCACTACATTTTACTTACAGACCAAATTCTGTTGGTACTACCGAGAACCTATTCACGTAACATCAAAGTGTACCGTGTTTCAGTACAAATGCATCATTGTGACCGTATTGGCATAAGAGTGGTGAGTTTTCCATGCTTGTCCTGAATGCAGCATCGTGCAAGAGTGTAATGATGTCATCAGCCGCTGATGTAGCTTGAAAGTAGCTGAACGTAGCTTGAAAGCTAGTCTGGAAGCTCGCTGCTCCTGGAGTAAAACTCACTGAACAGACCACCTCTGAATTATCTGCTGGATTAATAATCTGCTGGATTAATAATCTGCTGGATTAATAACCTGCTGGATTAAAATTATCTGCTGGATTAATAATCTGCTGGATTAATAATCTGCTGGATTAAAATTATCTGCTGGATTACTAATCTGCTGGATTAATAACCTGCTGGATTAAAATTATCTGCTGGATTACTAATCTGCTGGATTACTAATCTGCTGGATTAATAACCTGCTGGATTAAAATTATCTGCTGGATTACTAATCTGCTGGATTAATTATCTGCCGGATTAATTATCTGCCGGATTAATTATCTGCCGGATTAATTATCTGCCGGATTAATAATGTGCCGGATTAATAATGTGCCGGATTAATAATGTGCCGGATTAATAATCTGCTGGATTAATAACCTTGTGAACATGGCGTTGTCTTGCTCAAAGTAAATCCAGAAGCAGGCCTTTCTTCCTGTCCTCCAGCAGAGGAACCAACAGAGGAGCTTCCTGACAGTCTGAACACGTCTGAGCTGAAGAACAAGCTGAGAACTTGAAGTGTTGGACGTGTTCTGGATGTTCAACACGTACCGACAAAACACAGTTTTTAGTGGTGAAATGACATCAACAGAAACACGTGGAGCTGGCTTTTAATTTGTAATAAGAACACAAAACTGTCTTGTTGTTTTCAACATTCACCTTAAAGAAATAAGTTACACAACTCATGTTACAATACAAAGAGTTGGATGTTGTCTTGAAATTTGTTAAATTTTATATATTAAGAAATATTTTTTAAAAAAGTTTTTTATTAAAAAAAAAAAACATTACACACACAAAGTATCAAAAAGGTACCGGTACCGATTCCCAGGTACTGGATATTGGTTCTGAATCGATTCAAATGTCAAACGTACCCATCCCTAATGATTGGTCAGTGACATCCTAATGTTACACAGAACCTGCCCTGATGGCTCCTCCTCTCGTTCTCATGGTCCTTGATAAGGTGGTCCATGTTGATGAGGTGGTCCATGTTGATGAGGTGGTCCATGTTGATGAGGTGGTCCATGTTGATGAGGTGGTCCATGTTGATGAGGTGGTCCATGTTGATGCTGAA
>NW_013953879.1:83849-84626 GCF_001266775.1 Austrofundulus limnaeus
CTTGATAAGGTGGTCCATGTTGATGAGGTGGTCCATGTTGATGAGGTGGTCCATGTTGATGAGGTGGTCCATGTTGATGAGGTGGTCCATGTTGATGAGGTGGTCCATGTTGATGCTGAAAGCCTCAAAGTGGGACTTGAAGCAGATGTAACAAAAATCTGCCACAGTTTTGGTAACAACAGCTTCATTTGCTTCTAGGTGCACTGTTGTACATGACTGAGGATCATTGTGACCTTCGTCCTTGAGAACAGCTACGATCATCATGTGCAATGTTCTTTACTCACAAACCACAGATGTTTGGCTAACATCTGGTGGCCTTGGTAAAGACACAATCAGAACTGAAGATTTCTCTCATGGCTCAGTGGTTAATAATTTTCAAATCTTATGAAATTTCATCCCATTTAGTTTTTCCCCAAATGGAACAAATCAAACTGAAGAAGCACCTTGGAAAAGTACAAGTTTGTATTTTGGGACCACCCTAGTGATCACAGACTGAAAGTAGTTATTAGTAACTGTACTTTGGTTAGATGAGCTGTTTGGACCCTGCTCTTTGTCTTCCAGGCAGAAGGGGAGGTGTCCTCTCTGACCCGACGCCTACAGCTCAATGAGGAGAACCTGGACCGGGCTCAGGAGAGACTGGCTACTGCCCTGCGCAAACTGGATGAGGTGGAGAAGGTTGCTGATGAGAGTGAGAGGTCTGTGTACTGTTGTTACACCACTACTGCACAACACAACACAACTACTGTACAACACAACAACTACTGCACAACACAACAA
>NW_013953879.1:88094-89657 GCF_001266775.1 Austrofundulus limnaeus
AATAACCTGCCCAACACAACAAATAACCTGCACAACACAACAAATAACCTGCCCAACACAACAAATAACCTGCCCAACACAACAAATAACCTGCACAACGCAACAAATAACCTGCACAACGCAACAAATAACCTGCACAACGCAACAAATAACCTGCACAACGCAACAAATAACCTGCCCAACACAACAAATAACCTGCACAACACAACAAATAACCTGCCCAACACAACAAATAACCTGCCCAACACAACAAATAACCTGCACAACTCAAAAAATAACCTGCCCAACACAACAAATAACCTGCACAACACAACAAATAACCTGCACAACTCAAAAAATAACCTGCCCCAGCATCTTTAATGAAGGGACTACAGGAGTGTTGGTGAAAGAACCTAACCGTATCATGAACTGATGAAACAGGTCATCTTAGTTTTGTTTCATAAAGCTACGACTACTAGCCACTACTTTTTGTTTCTGCTCTTGGAGGAGTAAGACACCTTTTCCTTCTCTCCTGCCCTTCCTTATCTTCCTGCTTTGCTGCTTGGAGCTTCTCTACATTTTCATCTGAAACTAGAAATTATGATATTTTTATTTTTATGGACTTGGTTAGCTGGTCTCTTAATAAAACTTTTGGAACAAAGTTTCTTCTTCTTCCATGGGAGGACATGTCAAAGGTGGGACCTCTGGTCTGCTCTGTTCAGGATATATATCTGGACTCTGATCACTGGATTCTACAGATTGGCTTGGTGGTCTCCTGGTGGTCTACAGATCAGTGTCAGTGGCTGTTCATGTCCAGGCTGACTGACCGATATGATGGATGGCCGTATTCTATCAAAACTCGAACATTTTATCTTGAGCGAGCTGGAATCGGTCTGCAAGCGGTTCTATACAACAAACTGAGGCGTCATTTTTTCAATTGTAGCAGTGACATTAGTTATGTTTACATCCAACTTTATTTCAAATTTTTAGCGAATTTTTAAAATTTCAGAACTTATTAGGCAAATGTGTTTTCATCTCTCATTTTGTGCATTAACTCTTTTTTGAAAAACCCCAAAGCCAACTCCACCAACCACCCAAAACACACCCCCTGGAACTGGACTGGAACATCAAAGGAAAAGCACCCAAACTGACCGTACCGACACTGACCGTACCGACACTGACCGTACCGACACTGACAGTACCGACACTGACCGTACCGACACTGACCGTACCGACACTGACCGTACCGACACTGACAGTACCGACACTGACCGTACCGACACTGACAGTACCGACACTGACAGTACCGACACTGACCGTACCGACACTGACCGTACCGACACTGACCGTACCGACACTGACCGTACCGACACTGACCGTACCGACACTGACTGTACCGACACTGACCGTTCTGACAGTGACTGTACCGACACTGACTGTACCGACACTGACCGTTCTGACAGTGACTGTACCGACACTGACTGTACCGACACTGACCGTTCTGACAGTGACTGTACCGACACTGACTGTACCGACACTGACCGTTCTGACAGTGACTGTACCGACACTGACTGTACCAACACT
>NW_013953879.1:90427-91782 GCF_001266775.1 Austrofundulus limnaeus
TATCGACACTGACTGTACCGACACTGACTGTACCGACACTGACCGTACCGACACTGACCGTACCGACACTGACCGTACCGACACTGACCGTACCGACACTGACTGTACCGACACTGACTGTACCGACACTGACCGTACTGACACTGACTGTACTGACACTGACTGTACTGACACTGACTGTACTGACACTGACTGTACTGACACTGACTGTACTGACACTGACCGTACTGACACTGACCACACTGACACTGACCACACTGACACTACACTAAGTCGACACTGATCGTACTGACACTACACTAAGTGGCACTAGTGGAAAAGGGGCATAGATGGTCAAAATGTGTTGGGTGTAATCCCAGCATACTGGTGTTTCAATAAGCAACAACACACACCTGTACCTGTCCTCTCCACACACACAGAGGTATGAAGGTGATTGAAAACCGAGCTCTGAAGGATGAGGAGAAGATGGAGCTACAAGAAGTTCAGCTGAGGGAGGCCAAGCTGATCGCTGAGGAGGCTGATCGCAAATATGAGGAGGTATTCTTTAGCCACACCCACTCTGACATCACACACTGACCACACCCACTCTGACATCACACACTGTCAACAACACATGGCCTGAGCAGATGTTTGATTGACAGGTGGCTCGTAAACTGGTGATGGTGGAAGGAGAGCTGGAACGAGCTGAAGAGAGAGCGGAGCAGGCTGACAGGTTACAGCATGACCTCTGACCTTTACCTGCTGCTTCAGGCTCTAAATGATACTGACCACTTTCTGACTTGACCTCTGACCTGCAGAAAGTGTCGGCTGATGGATGAAGAGCTGAAAACAGTGTTTGCTGGAGCCAAGAGTCTGGAGGCGCAGGCTGAGAAGGTATGTGGTGGGCGGCGGGGTCCAAGAACAGTTGATGAAACAAAATAATTTAGATAAATAATCTGATGTTTTACCTAACCTCAGTTAGCCCAAGCTAACCTAAGCTAACCCAAGCTGTTCATGATCAACACTAACCAATCCAAGTCCAGCTGGGATCAGACCAGTGTTTTACTGGTGAACAGTCAGAGGTTTCAGGTTTTCTGTGGAACATTTTCCTGTCAGGAAATAAGTCAGTTTCTGGTTCTAGCTGAGGGTCAGGTTAACTGATCAGTTCTGGTGAACACCTGAGCTTAGCACCAGCTGTGTTTCCATTACAAATGTGCACAAAACTTTGTTGATATTCTGTTAATGTTGAAAAAACACAGTTTCACAACTGCAGTGTTTCCATTAAGTAATAAATGTTCTTAAAGTCATGTGAACACGTTTGTTCTCATGATAAGTCATTACAAACATGGCAGCGATGGATGTAAACACATAGCATG
>NW_013953879.1:92782-94224 GCF_001266775.1 Austrofundulus limnaeus
CCATTCATCCATTCACCCATTCATCCATTCATTCACCCATTCATCCATTCACCCTTTAACCCATTCATTCATCCATTCATTCACACATTCATCCATTCCCCAATCCCCCATTCATCCATTCACCCATTCATCCATTCATTCCCCCATTCATCCATTCACCCTTTAACTCATTCATTCATCCATTCATTCACACATTCATCCATTCACCCACCCATTCATTCACCCATTCATCCATTCACCCGCCCATTCACCCTTTAACCCATTCATTCATTCATTCACCCATTCATCCATTCATTCTCCCATTCATTCACCCATTCATCCATTCATTCTCCCATTCATCCATTCACCCACCTATTCATTCACCCATTCATTCATTCATTCATTCACCCATTCATTCACCCATTCATTCATTCATTCACCCATTCATCCATTCATCCACCCATTCATCCACCCATCCATTCAACCATTCATTCATTCATCCATTCACCCATTCATCCATACAGTGATGGCTGCTCATTGGGGTGAGGTGAGGCTGCCACCAGCAGCCAGAGGTAAGTCAAGTGCCTTGCTCAAAGACACACTGACTGAGACTGATGGAGCAGGGAATGGAACAGACAACCCTCCACTCTGCCACAGCTGCTCCAGTTATTGTTCACAGTAAGAGCAGTCAGTGTGTGAGAGGGTGAATCAGGTGAAAGGGTTACACTTCAGTTTATGGTTGTTTCAAAATAAAACAAACACTAATAATCAGTTTATGGTTGTTTCAAAATAAAACAANCCATTCATTCCCCCATTCATCCATTCACCCTTTAACCCATTCATTCATTCACCCATTCATCCATTCATTCACCCATTCATCCATTCATTCACCCACCCATTCATCCATTCATTCGCCCATTCATTCCCCCATTCATCCATTCACCCTTTAACCCATTCATTCATTCACTCATTCATCAATTCACTCATTCATTCATCCATTCACCCACTCATCCATTCACCCATTCATTCATTCACCTATTCATCCGTTCACCCATTCACTCATTCATTCATTCATCCATTCACCCATTCATTCATTCATCCATTCACCTATTCATTCATCCATTCACCTATTCATCCATTCACCCATTCACTCATCCATTCACCCATTCACTCATTCATTCATCCATTCACCCATTCATCCATTCACCCATTCACCCATTCATTCATTCATCCATTCGATCCCCCATTCATCCATTCACCCTTTAACCCATTCATTCATTCTCCCATTCATCCATTCATTCTCCCATTCATCCATTCATTCTCCCATTCACCCATTCATTCACCCATTAACCCATTCACCCATTCATTCATTCCCCAATCCCCCATTCATCCATTCACCCATTCATCCATTCATTCACCCATTCATCCATTCACCCTTTAACCCATTCATTCATCCATTCATT
>NW_013953879.1:97569-97995 GCF_001266775.1 Austrofundulus limnaeus
AGTTTATGGTTGTTTCAAAATAAAACAAACATTAATAATCAGTTTATGGTTGTTTCAAAATAAAACAAACACTAATTATCAGTTTATGGTTGTTTCAAAATAAAACAAACATTAATAATCAGTTTTTCTTGTTGAGTTTTAAACCTAAATGAAAATGTTTGTGTGCTGCTGTTCTGGACCAGGTCTGTCGTGGACCAGGTCTGTAGTGGACCAGGTCTATACTGGACCAGGTTTATACTGGACCAGGTTTATACTGGACCAGGTCTGTACTGGACCAGGTCTGTTCTGGACCAGGTCTATACTGGACCAGGTCTGTTCTGGACCAGGTCTATGCTGGACCAGGTCTGTTCTGGACCAGGTCTATGCTGGACCAGGTCTGTTCTGGACCAGGTCTATGCTGGACCAGGTCTGTTCTGGACCAGGTCT
>NW_013953879.1:98845-100109 GCF_001266775.1 Austrofundulus limnaeus
CAGAAACAAACAAACAGAAACAAACAAACAGAAACAAACAAACAGAAACAAACACAAACAGAAACAATTAGAAACAAACTAACAGAAACAAACAGAAACAAACAAACAAACACAAACAGGTGTCTGAAACAAACACAAACAGAAACAACTAGAAACAAACACAAACAGGTGTGTGAAACAAACAGAAACAACTAGAAACAAACAAACAGAAACAAACACAAACAGGTGTGTGAAACAAACAAACAACTACAAACACAAACAAACAGAAACAAACAGGTGTGTGAAACAAACACAAACAGAAACAACTACAAACAGAAACAAACACAAACAAACAAACAGCAACAAACAGGTGTGTGAAACAAACAAATAAACAAACAAACACAAACAGGTGTGTGAAACAAACATAAACAAACAAACACAAACAGGTGTGTGAAACAAACATAAACAAACAAACACAAACAGGTGTGTGAAACAAACAGAAACAAACAGGTGTGTGAAACAAACAGGTGTGTGAAACAAACAGGTGTGTGAAACAAACAGGTGTGTGAAACAAACAGGTGTGTGAAACACACAGAAACAAACAGGTGTGTGAAACACACAGAAACAAACAAACAGAAACAAACAGGTGTGTGAAACAAACAAACACAAACAGGTGTGTGAAACAAACAGAAACAAACAGGTGTGTGAAACAAACAGAAACAAACAAACAGAAACAAACAGGTGTGTGAAACAAACAAACACAAACAGGTGTGTGAAACAAACAGAAACAAACAAACAGAAACAAACAGGTGTGTGAAACAAACTGATGGATCAGAAACGGACCAACAGGTTGAACAGGTTCAGAAACAGAAATAAGTGAAGTTCAGCTTCTTTTTTGATTAAAAACTTTTAATACGTGAATGTTTACCTGAGTTGTTGGTCCTTTAATCTCGCTGAGATCTACCTGTTACATACAGTTAAATTAGACAAGGACCAAATGAAAGTTGAAAAAGATTAAATGTGATGTTTTTGTGTTTAGTCTTATTGGTTGAAGCAAAGACCAGTTAGGTTAACCAGTACCTAACCATGTTTAGATTAAAAACATGAACAACTTCCTGTTTTGTTAAGTTTAGTCGACTCGACAGCAGAAATCTGTTTGTGTTTCAGGCAGAGAGCAGAGCTGAGTTTGCTGAGCGCTCAGTGGCCAAACTGGAGAAAACTGTTGATGAGCTGGAAGGTCAGTGTGATGTTCACACACACACACACACACACACACACACACACA
>NW_013953879.1:101109-101659 GCF_001266775.1 Austrofundulus limnaeus
GTCATCAACCACCTGACCAATCAGAGATGAGAGTCATCAACCACCTGACCAATCAGAGATGAGAGTCATCAACCACCTGACCAATCAGAGATGAGAGTCATCAACCACCTGACCAATCACAGATAAGAGTCATCAACCACCTGGCCAATCAAAGATGAGAGTCATCAACCACCTGACCAATCAGAGATGAGAGTCATCAACCACCTGACCAATCAGAGATGAGAGTCATCAACCACCTGACCAATCAGAGATGAGAGTCATCAACCACCTGACCAATCAGAGATGAGAGTCATCAACCTGACCAATCAGAGATGAGAGTCATCAACCACCTGACCAATCACAGATAAGAGTCAACCACCTGACCAATCAGAGATGAGAGTCATCAACCACCTGACCAATCACAGATAAGAGTCAACCACCTGACCAATCAGAGATAAGAGTCATCAACCACCTGACCAATCACAGATAAGAGTCATCAACCACCTGACCAATCAGAGATAAGAGTCATCAACCACCTGACCAATCAGAGATAAGAGTCATCAACCACCTG
>NW_013953879.1:102165-102722 GCF_001266775.1 Austrofundulus limnaeus
TGTTTACAAACATTAATCTGTTTACAAACATTAATCTGTTTACAAACATTTAATCTGTTTACAAACATTAATCTGTTTACAAACATTAATCTGTTTACAAACATTTAATCTGTTTACAAACATTAATCTGTTTACAAACGTTTAGTCTGTTTACAAACATTTAATCTGTTTACAAACGTTTAGTCTGTTTACAAACGTTTAATCTGTTTACAAACGTTTAATCTGTTTACAAACGTTTAATCTGTTTACAAACATTTAATCTGTTTACAAACATTTAATCTGTTTACAAACGTTTAGTCTGTTTACAAACGTTTAATCTGTTTACAAACATTTAATCTGTTTACAAACATTAAACTGTTTACAAACATTAAACTGTTTACAAACATCAAACTGTTTACAAACATCAAACTGTTTACAAACATTTAATCTGTTTACAAACATTTAATCTGTTTACAAACATTAATCTGTTTACAAACATTTAATCTGTTTACAAACATTTAATCTGTTTACAAACATTAATCTGTTTACAAACATTTAATCTGTTTACAAACATTAAT
>NW_013953879.1:103722-104179 GCF_001266775.1 Austrofundulus limnaeus
GAATTGTGTCCATGTAAACAGTACATTCAGATTATTTAATCTGAATACATTTCAATGAGATTAAAACATTTCGTGCATGTAAACATAGCTAATGATTAATATTTGGGTCATTGACTAATAATTGATGAGTCATTGAATGATTGACTCATTGAATAATAATTGATGAGTCATTGAATAATAATTGAGTCATTCATAGAGTCATTGAATAAGTCATTGAATAAGTCATTGAATAATAATCGAGTCATTGCATAATAATCGAGTCATTGAATAATAATCGAGTCATTGAATAATAATCGAGTCATTGAATAATCGAGTCATTGAATAATAGTCATTGAATAATAGAGTCATTGAATAATAGTCATTGAATAATAATTGAGTCATTGAATAATAATTGATGAGTCATTGAATAATAATTGAGTCATTGAATAATAATTGAGTCATTGAATAATAATTGAGT
>NW_013953880.1:0-1461 GCF_001266775.1 Austrofundulus limnaeus
GATTTAAGCCCATATATAGATTTGCACATGTTATAAAACCACATATACTCAAACTTTAAATTATGAAAAGTCCCATGAGCCTTTGCCGCCTGAGCATATGTTGAATTTTCTCCATGTCCATGGGCTGAAATAAAAAAAAAATGTGGGCAAACACACTGGCTGCTATCATAAAAAAAAATAAAACAACTTTACTTAAAAAGTATTTGCATTTCTTAAATTACTGCGTTTGGCCCACGGACTTCAGATTGATTATAATTTTGGCCCTCTCAGGGAAAATGTTTGGGCACCCCTGTTCRAGGGGTTTCTATGGCACGTTTAAAGTTCTAACCCTGTATGTGGGTTTTTTTGCGCTAAAACACGCTCACACTTTAAATGGTTTGCTTTAAATTCATCATAGTGATGCACAATTATGATTAAAGCTTTTTGCAAAGTTGGGAGTATTAAAACATTTTTATTTATTATGCTGACATGTCCTTTCATGGGGTCTCTCGTGTGTCTCGGGGAGCAAAACCATAACGGGTTCATCACGTGGATCTGTTTACGTCTGGAGTCATTTCTGGAATACAGTGATTGACAGACGTTTCGTCCAATCGGGGGCGTCGAGTTTAGAGCCTCGCGTGAAAGAAGAAAGAAGCTAACCGTGTAGGATTAAACAGTAGTAACATTTATGCTCATACGCGTTACGATCCATCCATATTTCTCGAGGCTGCCCATGTTGCTTTATACGACGCGCAGTAAAGGAGAGCAATGTCGCTGAACGCAGCTGATTGTCGGGAAAAGACGAGGCTACAAGCGAATTTAAAGGTAAACACCCAGAGGTTAGCTGCCGTCGTTAGCCTGATGCTAACGAAAAGGACACTGCGCTGGTCGCTACCTGCAAGCTTTTTTAAGTGTTTACACTAATTTGTTTGTATGTGCTGCTACATAAAGGTGTTTAACTTATTGTTACTGACGTTACTGTATAAATTGTTTATCCCACCCAGATCAGCTGTATTCTGACGTGCTCTACAGTGTTTGTCATGCAATTAATTCCTTTATGTTTTTTTTATTCATCTCAGTTTTCTCAGAAAAATGTGATCGTTGTCACTTGATGCTGATTTCATTACTACGGTTATGAAATATGTTGCTTTCACTTCCTCATTGGGGCTTTTAGTTATAATGGGAAAACTCAAATCTCAGCAGGGCTGCTTTGCTACGTAGTTTCTCTTTTATGGCTGCTTTTAGAGCTTTCCTTTGAAATAAAAGTAAGGACAAGTGAAATTCTTGATTTATTGATTCCCAAAACTGGGTTCGGGACACTATCATTAAACACCTATTGGGGGGGTGCTGAGATGATCACCATAAAAAGGTATTTTTCTGCCTTAAATGTTTACAGAGGCAAAACAACAATTGTTTTAAAAATGATCAAGCTGTTAAATAAAATATATGCTTGTCTGCTCCTTTACTTACTTTTCTGTGCAA
>NW_013953880.1:1561-15785 GCF_001266775.1 Austrofundulus limnaeus
TATATATATAACCAAACTTAATATTTCACCCAAACATGACAGCTACCGACATTACTGAACAAAACGGCTTTCAAGTTTGTTTAGCTGTTCATAACCCCACATCCAAACAAAAGTTTAGTCACATTTCTGGCTATAACAAAATATCATGTAATAAAACATCATGTTGACAGGTGTAAATGACTGCATCGACTTCTTATATGCTGTTTGTAATGTTAACCTTTTAAAACTGACTGTATGAAGGCCTTATATATCCAAACACACATTTTTCAGGTGTGACGAGACCACCCGTCCGTACAGGAGCCCAGCTACGATCGTTGTTACTGTGAATGTTTGTGTGGCATCGAAGCTGAGGGTTGAAACGTGATGCCAAGATGCTGCTGTCTCTGGGAATGTTGATGCTGTCGGCCACGCAGATCTACACCATCTTCACTGTCCAGCTCTTCGCCTTCCTCAACCTGCTTCCTGTGGAGGCCGACATCTCTGCTGTAAGTAGCCAAAAAAATAATAATCTGTGCAAATCTCCTGCAGTTTTAGAGGTAGGTATACCTTCACTTATAGAGACAGACCTCCATGTTTGTTTATGAAATGATTGCACCAAAATTTGATTTTATTGTCCTGTGTTTCAGTACTCTTTTGACAACAAAACTGAAAACTTTGATGATATGCCTGCACGGTTTGGCTACCGGCTCCCGAGTGATGGATTAAAGGTGAGTATAAAAAGGATAAGCGTTTCAAAGCTCTGCTAGTTGTTTACTGTTAGATTCTTTCTTTACACTTCTATTAAGATGATGTTTAACAGCAGGCAGGAATTACATTATGTTTATGAGCAGGGTTCGACAAGATTTTTTTATTTTTTTTACCTGCCCAGTTGGGCAGGTGACAACAAATGTTACCTGCCCGAAACAAAAATGTTCAAATTTTGATAAAATAAGAAAAACATGTACCGTATTTGTACTACAAAAATATTAACATGGTTATACAGAGGTATATAACATGTGACATGTTATATACCTCTGTATAACCATGTTAATATTTTTGTAGTACAGAGGTATATAACATGTGACATCGGATTAAACAGATGCAAACATTTTAGACTGAGTTACTAACAGTCAATTGTATTATCAAGAACAAATTCAAAAACGTTTTTAGACCTTTCCGGTGTTTTCCATAGAGCAGTGGTTCCCAAACTTTTTATTTTCTGACCCACAAAATATTCATGGCAAAAACTTGTGACCCCAAATATTACTGGTCTGAGTAGTAGTACACAAACTTTGTTAATAACCCTAAAAACAAAGGCTACACAAATATACTTATTTATACTTATTTTATGTTTTTGAAATAATTATAGGGAAAATATTACATCACAAATTATTTTATTACCCTTTAAATTGATTTCTGAAGTGCAGTGGTTCCCAAACTTCTCAGCTTTTGACCCACAAAATAACAGCAGCAGAGACTTGTGCCCACAACTATATTTGATGGTAAACATTTGTATCAGGTCAACTAAACATGGGCATAGTAACAATATTTATTATTCTATATTTATACATTTTAGGCAACTAAGGCAAAAATATAATTAAAATCTTTTCAGGACCCCAACTTGATGTTTCAGGACCCCACTTTGGGTCCCGACCCCAACTTTGGGAACCACTGCCCTAGAGTACTGGCCTTGGGGGTGGGGTTTATGAAAACGATCAACAGCAGCAGCTTTGTTTTAAATGCAATTTACAGAACATGAAAAAGTCTACAATTTGCATTAAAATAATCGTATATAGCCTATCCCATATCTAAAGATACATTTAAGATATCTTGACCTGGAGTCTCCCTATAACTTAATGATAAATCTGACGTTATTTACACAAGTCAGAATATAATTAGAGATATCTTAAATAGATATTTTGCCTTGTCAAAATATTAAGAGATGTCTATTTGTTTGTTTCTTTCATTCATAAAAACAAAACTATCTATGTATAGCATTAAAAAACAAAGTAAATCATACCCTGAATTAAAAAGGTGCAGAGTGAAATAAAAAAAACTTTTTATCATATTTGCCCCTTAGTTTCAAAAATCAACTTCAACACACAAACAAACTCAAGCTGGAAAGTTCTCCAAATTTAAAAAATAAGTAAATAAAACAAAAATAATAAAAGAAAACATTTTATTATTTTATCCTAAATAACTCATGTGTCTAATTTAGTCATAAAACAATTTCAGAAAACTAGAATATAAGTGTGGTGAAGCCAAATAAATGTTAAATCGGCCTGCCGTACAATGAGCTTCTGCCCGCTGCTGCTGCTGCGCTCTCATCTTCATCATCAGAGCAGAAGCCGACATTAGCAAGATGGATTTATGACTGAACGAACGTCCACATCTTTTTATCATCTCTGTGGGTAACAATACATAAAAAACATTTTTTTCTCTGAAAACACGGGTGTAAAAAAAAAAAACTATGGTTGTTAAAGCTTCGCTGTGCGCGACGTGCAGTGGGACGAATGGAGGAAATGATCCCGTGACACGCTGCACGACGTAACTTCTCTGCAGAGCAAGGGGGAAATTTTGAGGATTTATTCTCTCTTTACGTGTTTTAAAATGCTATATTTCTTAATTTCTTTTCAGAATATTTAGAATAAATGGCCTTATAAAAAATAAAACAATTGTTTACCTGCCCGATCGGGCAGGCATTGGGACACATCCATCTGCCCAAATATGAGTTTTACCTGCCCCCGGGCAGTGGGGCAATAGGATTTATCAAACCCCGTTGATGAGATAGATGTCTAAGGATGCGTCATGATTTACAAAGTAAAGCAAAAACATATTATCGATGAAGTCAGACTTATTCTCTTAGTTTAATAAATCTGGACACTTCAAATGAAGTTTAATGAATGTTTAATGGAGTCCACTGAAACAACTCTCAAATACGGTTGTTTAGAGTTGACTGTTTCAATACCGTGTCTTGTTTTTTGTTGTTGTGATTGTTGTTGTGAGGTTTCTGGTTGCCTCAGAAGTTGATCCACAAAGCTCACAAACAGAGGAGATGATTCATGTCTGCTATCTGAGCCGGCCGTTGTTTGCCACAATCAAGAGCTTATTGTTGCACAAAAGCTTTCTGCTCTAAGAGAGGGGCGATAGCTGAATGTGTTCGTGTTTATGAGTAGCCTGTTTGGACTATTGCAGTTTGTAATGTTTCTTTTTTATTTTATTTTTTTCAAACACTATTGCGTCTTTACGAGGGCAGCTAATGATCATTTCTGTAAGGTTACGTGAGGTGTGACATCATAGGTTTAAAATAAATAAAGGTTAAAATTATCGCTAGCATCATCCGTCGTGAAAATTGAAGGTCCTGAATTTGCAAACACATTTGGTGTGGCTTTTTGTGCAGAATAAGTATGTTGTTAAGGCTACTATCTGTAAAGCAGAAAACTATATATGGTCAGATGTCCAAGCAGTTAAATGAAGATTCATGTTCAACCAAAGTCAGAATCAGCCAGTGAGGTCAGACAGTTTAACATGATTCATGGTTTTAATTTAGACAAACAGCAGGGATTTGCCACTGGACTTTGTGCATGTGTGCAAGAATTTAACATTATGCAACAATAGGCTTAGTCTCTCTGTCTTTCACTCTGCATTTAATTTACATCTATTGTCTATGTTGTGTTTTTGTAAATATTAATCTCTTCCTGCTGCTGTAGACATGTTGCTCAGGACATCAAGTTCCTGTCTCCTGTTTGCTGGAAATGTTTGTCTATTTGAGATAATTTGGCAAAAAGCCATGTTTTTTTCATATATATAAAAAAAGTAGAGGACAAATATTATTAAAGGTCACGTAAGGTGGAGTATGACCAAATTATAAAAGATTTTCTTTTAGTTTGTGCATAAAATTACATTCTTGAAGGTTGGCTACTGGCTAGCTTCATGCCTTGTACTCAAACCAGGGATGGGCAACTTAAATGATGGAAGGGGTCGGGGCCACAATTTTTTGTTGATGCTACCACAGAGCTATGTAGCACTGTACTAACTTACCCAAATGTAATAAAACTGTCATTTAATAATAATAATACTAATAAAGTTCTATTTATATTAATTTATTTTTAATGTATTACTTTTTTCATTGGAAACCGGACGTAAGTCACGTGGCCCCCGGGCCCGCCAGTTGCCCATCCCTGTACTAGACATGAAAATGAACTCAGTTACACAAAATTTGACCAGACATGACCTTATCCTTTTTAGTTGATAGGTTTATAAAATGAGTTTGCCAAATGGTTTGTTTGTGTTGGCATTAAAACATTATTCTGTGAGTTTATGGCTTTATAAACCGCAGAGACGAATGGGATCACAAGATGGCACAAGCCTGTTCATCTCCTGCAGATAGTCCACAGGGAACGAGGCTTCATGCACAAATACAAAGCTTTTTCTGTTTCTACTTATTACAAGAAGTTTGTTTTTCTCACTCATCTCAGTTTTTGTGCATGCAGCTGTATTCCTCTACACTCACAGTATGCATCATCTGCAACGGGTTTTTTTTTTCTCTTATTTCTATACTTCCATATTGGAAATTCATATTAGTTTTGTATCGTTTTGTATAACAACATAACAGTCTTTAATAAAATTAACTATCCTCTAATCAAAATAAGACTTTGTGCTGTGCTTTCAAAACATATTTTATCCTATAAGATATATTGATTTTCTCTGACAGTAGCAAGTAACTGAGTTTATTTCAACGCAGTAGATAAGACCAGGAGGAAAAACAGAACACAAGTGTGTCTCATTCAGACATGATCTTTGTCACATGTTAATTTGACTATTTTTATACCAAACGCTGCCTAAGAGTCAATACCACAAATTATATTAATAACTCTGGTCTGTGTTAGTAAGGATTATGTTATGCCACTCAAACACTGTCTTTGTTTCTGTCCTATTTTTCTGAAATAATAGCCTGAATTGACTTTGTCTGACACAAGAGACTCTTATTTTAATTCTGTGTTTTTCGTTAAAGCTGATTCTGACCAGAAAAGGTCATTGGAAATACACAGCTGTCCCTTGTAAAATAAGACAGTTTTGTTAGTCATAAAATGAAATAATTTACTTTCGTCTCTCGACTTATCTTGTGAGCGTCATGTGAAGCCAAGGACTCAATATGGTGAAAGTACAGCAAGGCTGCATATCAAAGATTAATGTGTACTATAGACTTTGTGTTTAGTGCTATTTTTAAATCACACAGTTTACAATTGATTGTCAAAAATGGTAGAAAGGATCTCCTTTAGCTGGTCTTGAATAAAAGCAGCACACACTCTTTTCCAGAACTCCTGAGTAAACCTGGCCAACGAGGCAGAGGAGTGATTCCCCTGTAACTGGAACAAACTCACTGGTCTCACTTCTTGTAAAGGGGAACCATTTAATTTTTCTTTTTCCTGTTCAGATGTGCAGATACTGACATCTGTTTTGGCTTTAGAAAAGAGGAAAAACAGCTCATGCCTAAAGTCACTTTCATTATTTGATCATGGATGCATTTCATGCCCCTGCATTAGTCAGTCTTGTTCTCTTATTCTGGTAAATGCAGAGTAACTCATACTTGTTTTAACTGTTTAGTATCCAACATGGCTTGAGCTTTAAAACACCTGCTGAACATTTCAGTGCAAGAACAAGTTTTCTAACCTGAAATTTCCTTTCAGGGAAGTCAGTCTGTCTTTGACATGACCTTTGTAAAATTCACAATCTGACATCAGTTTTAGTTCTGTGGTTGACAGTTTGTGGGTGTGAAAGAAGAGCCAGGCGTGGTGAGTTTAATGTGCTTAGTTAGTTTTACATTCAATTTCCTCTGGAGAAAATAACAACATCAAAGATCAGTAGTAATACTCTAACTCAGTGGTTTTCAAACTTCCTAGCTTCCGTCCAACAAAAAAAAAACATCTTTGAAATAACATATTTTTAAATTATGGTGAAAATATTCCATTAAGAATTCATTTGCATTTAAATGGATCATCTGAAATCATCTGGGGACCCTCGATGTTTCGTGATCCACAAAAGGGTTCTCCTGACCCCAACTTTAGAATTCATTGCTCCAAGTCTTTCCTGTAATTTGACCTAAACTACCAACCGTCTCAAGTACAGTTTCAGCAGAGAAAAACACGTTTGCACTCACTGTTTCACATACGTGGGTAACTAGTCATTCAAAACGGAAAATCCAAGCAGAACTTGATGCAATTAATTGAGAAGTGAAAATGTCCAGGGCAGACAAACTGCATGTGCCTGTTCTATTGGCGATAAATAGAAAGCAGAGTATAACGTACCTTGCTTTTATTTCAGAAAGAAAAGTCATATCTGAATACCCCAGCAAGTAATGGGTGAGAGAGCCTATCTTTGGGGGGGAAAAAAACATGCCCTTGATCCAGTGTAGCGGCTTTCAAATTGACGGCCACGCTTTGGACGGCTGTGTCTCAATTCAGGGACTGCAGCCTACCTAGACCACGGCCAATGAATCCTAGGATATCATCGGCCAGGAAGGATACTCAGATGCAGACTTCATTTTGGGAGTTTTGTGGGCCACATTCGTTGGCCACATGAGAAAGYGCCCAAGGATTGGGACAGCCTTCAGCACGGGGCAGTGATGTACCCGGGACACAGGAATAGCCTAAATAGGTCCCCTCGTCCATTACTAGCTGAGGTATACAAGTCATTCCCCCTTTTCTTTTTGAGACGAGTGTCCTGTGAYCCACCTAGTGCTGTAAGAAACTCAAATCTGTATATGACAGAGACTTAAGGCCTAATTGAAATTCCTAGYGTTAGACTTACACCTACCCTTCGACCCATCCTTACGGTGTAAAGACAGACTGTAGGGGTAGGGTGAAAAGGGGTGAAATGAGACTTGGCTTAAGCTTTTCTAGCTCAGCTGGGAGACTTGCAGCTTTTTTTTTTTTTTGCTTTTCCTGCCCACACTTTCTATGCAGAATATGACTCAGACATTGTATTGACATGTCTACGAGAAATTTGACAAAAAAGTCCACAAGTTTCCTTATTTTTATCATGTTGTTACAAACATAAAGCTATAACAGATAATAACAAAAGGCTAATCTCTGTTTCTGGCAATGGTTTGTAGCATCCAGTTCCCTTTTAGATTTATAAGAGAAAAGACTAGATGTAAAACCCATAAAAAACTACAACTGCAAACAGATCTACAGCAGTGGTGTTCTGATCTATTGATTCAGTAAATTACAACAYTTCAAGAAGCAAAATAAAATCGCTTAATTTTCTCTTTTCACCCAAGAGACAGCCGACATCTGTAGCAGGGTGCTAAAACAGTGCTTCGGTGCTGAGAGCCRAGGGGATTTTGTGTTGTTCCAGAATCCAAGACGGAAGTGGGGGGTATTTATTGCAAATTATTGTGCAGGGGATTACATTTAATCCTGTCAGAGCAAATCGCACTATCGGGCTTGTTTGCAGATTTGCTCTGAGTTGAGAGGGGATAAAAAACAAAGGAAGTTAATATCTCGCTCAACCCTGACTGAGACTTCCTAAAAGCATTTAAACTCTATGCCACTTCTCACCAGCAAAACCCAACAACATGCATAACCACAACAGGAAGTCATTTTTTTGTTTAACATTTTATGGTTTAGTAAAAGGCTACAAAATAATTCATGCCCAAGATTGTGTAGCTCAAATTGTTCRCCTTTTCTAAGAATTCTCGTCGTGGCGTTTTGTCATCAACCTGCACACAAGTGTTACTGTATCAAAATAGTTGTGTYTGAATGTTGAGACAAAGAGCTTTAAACTTCCGTCYGTCACCTTTACCCGCTTCTCTTTTWCAGACCAACTTACCAACRTACYCCTTATGCTMATAAATCCTTGAAGATGGCCTCAGACTAGCACACAGCCAACTGCTGATCAAATATACCACTGAAATCCACAACTTCTTATCTTTTCAGTTCAACCTCTGTTTTTTAAATTCCCCATTTCTTAAGTAAAATTTTCAGTATTATGTATGTGTGTGTTTATACAAACTATATATTTTTTAAAAACTATAAATGTTGATATTCTTACTTTGGATGGAAGCATGTATAATTGAGTTGTAGGAAGGGACAGCACTTGAACAGATTTATGGTTTTTTTTTTCTTTTTTATTATATGTTCAGATGTTATATTAGAGGTAAATAAAAAAAAACAACAACAACAAAACCTGAAATTGGTTTTTGATCCAACTTTTTTTTTGGCAGCACGTTGGATCAGTGGTTAGCACCAACGTCTCACAGCAAGAAGGTCCTGGGTTTGATCCCCGGTTTGGACCTGGGGTCGTTCTGTGCGGCGTTTGCATGTTCTCCTCGTGCTTGTGTGGGTTTTCTCCAAGTACTCCGGYACACCCCCCCCCCCCYTCATGGGATTTGCCTGAATAAATAACAGTGAAATTAAAAAGCTAATTCTAAATGCAGTTTAGTTAACTGGCTCAACTTTACCAATTTATTAAGCACTGCACAGTTATTACAGATGTTGAGTAATTTACCAAACAGCTGGGGGACACTTAATCTGTCAGTGGTTGCTGCTGCTAACATGTGGCCAGCTTTGTTAACGACAAAAGGGAAAATCAAGCRCATGAAATAGTATCATCCTTAACAAATGCTTTGCTATTTGTCAACTGATGGAGTGATYTTACTGTGACAACATGTGATTTGTTGCGTTTGCTTTGCCAGTAGATCAGRAACGTTCCAAGAGCCTGGTACTTTTGTGCAACTAAAAGTTTCCCTCGTGTCACAACAAAGTCTTTCCTCTTCCCTCCGACACTCACCGCTGTTAAAACTGTAGAGGCATGAGTGAAACATCCCAGCTTACACTTACTGGTTCCTCCTCATTTCTTCATTTATCTCGTCGAGTTAGATGAGTGATCGGTGCCATGTCCTCACAGTTTTCAGTCAGTGTTTCCAGGATGCCCCCCCACCTCCTCCCTCAGTTATTTCCTGTTGCTCGGCCTGGTCTCCTCTCCGTTTTGCAGTGATGGCAGACACTGTATTTTTTTCCCCCCTCACTCTATTTTTAGCGTTTTCCCTCCCGACAGATGGCGCTCTTGCCGCTGGTTTTGTTGTCARGCGGAGGAATGTGAGGCAGTGGCACAGTGATGTCATTTAGCAGCAAGCGGYGACTGCATTGGAGACACCCAGAGCTGATTGGTGGTGTTTCCTCAGATTCCTTCCATCCAATGATGTGAGATTCCGTGGATTTCCCTAATTCAGACGTCTGAGCGTCCACGTTTGTAGTCTTACTCGAGTCGAACTACAGTCCATCTGGAGAGTATGTTTTGTCAGCGTTTTTTTTTTTAAAATCTTTCCCATGTTTGACAGATTTATGTTGCTAATACTTGTCCCAGTGGTCATTTTTCAAGGGAAGCTCAGCTGCTGTTTGTCGTGGCGTCAGTGTGGCGATCAGCCAGATGTGTCCCTGCAGGAAATCAGTTYGCAGCGAGCTGACTCCAGCCTTATGTGCGGGGACAGAAAGTGCTGACTCCTCAGTGGARTTGTGCCAAAGTTTGAAGCTATAGCTTTGTGTGAGGCAGGGGTAAAACCAGCGATAAAAGTGACAGAGTCCCACAACACTTCCACACTTCCTGTCTTCACTTCACACTATTCAGACACACTGGTGGCAGTTATACGTTCACAAACGCTCATCAGACCAGGTCACTCCCTCTTTACATCCTGCTTACTTTCATTTATCTGTCTTTTCAGTACTTCTTCATTTTTGTTTTAGTTTTTTTTTTTGTACTGTCTCCCACATCCTTCAGCCTCCATATTTGTATGTTTTTGCTGCTTCTGCTCTTCTATTTGATCCCGTTTTCAGTCCATCTCTCATCTTCTCCCTATCTCTTCATCAGTTCCTTCAAAGCTTCAAAGCTGAAACTGGAAATGGGACCAGGACAGGAAGCGGCAGAGAGGAATGAAGAAAGGAAATGCAAGGGTCAGAAAGTTTTCAGGGAAAAAAAAACAGTCAGCTATTTTCCCCCACATTGAATTATTAGTTTAATAATAATTAGTTCGTCTAAGTGTTCTTTTATTGTTCCAGAAAAGTGTCCGCTTTCGCTCGTTAAGAACGAGTAATCACTCAAAACCTCTGTGCGTTTTTCTTACGKCCTCTGATCTTATTCCCACAGGGCTTCCTGATTGGAGCTCGGCCCGAAAATGCGTGTGAGCCCATCGACCCCCCACCCAAAGACAACTGGACGGGCGCCTTCTTCGTCCTCATCAAACGGTTTGACTGCAACTTTGACATGAAGGTACCGTGTTTAAACTGGCCGACCCCACCCGACCTCATTTTAACGAACCACAAATGTAACCGTAACTAAATAAAACTCTTTAAAAATAACTGTTTGGCCCCCCTACACGCTGCACTTTGCTTTTCAGTGCATTTATGTCAGCAGGGAGTTTTTCAGAGTGAATTTTGACTGGAGCTCAAAGATCAAGTTGTCGGAGCAGGAAAACAGGAAGTGGCCGTTTCCCTAAATACAATTTCCTGCTACACRTTCTGCTGCTGCCTTCCTGTCTTTTCCTGCATTTTTTTATGACTTTTAAGAGTAAAAATTTTATCTTCACCTAAAAACTCAGTAAAATGGTTGAAGGATGGAGGGAGTTGATAAGTGAAGTGAAATGATCAACCAGGTGCCACCAGAGAGGGTGGTAAAGGCCGTTTCTGTGGGAGTGTGAGTGTGAGGAACGGCCTGTCCTGGAGAGGAAGAGATCAATGAGGTGCTGACAGAGGAGAGCAAAAATAGAAAAAAAAAATTATGTTTATTTTCATGCAATGCTTCTGTCATAAAGATAACAAAAAAATACAAAGTTCAAACATTTGAAGCATTTTTTTAAAAAACACGGGACATCTTGATCCTGGTCTGGTGATTGTGATGACCTTGCAGATGCTGAGTTGGTGTATGCCGACTCATTTCTTCGACTTGTTTATTTTCGGTTGAAATGAGGAAGTGATGTCTGCTCACCAAGCGGTCACCTGACACACGCAGACATCATTTGAATATCAGGCTTTGCTCTCTTAAGAACAAATCAGCCACGTCTTTGACAGAGCCTTTATTTGTGAACCACGTGAGTTTGCAACAATCCAGGAGCTTCTTTTCATTTCTTTAGCTCACACTGTTTTCTATTTTTTTAAGGTGCATATTCCTCCGTTGTTCTTTTTACTCTCACTCAATCTCTTTTTTTCACAGTTTTATTTACTTTGTTGCTATTTCTTGTCTTGTTCTTGCTTTCTTTTCAAACTGTTTCAACTTTGAAGCAGCTATATCACCTTATAAGGCCTCGCAGCATCACAAACACTCACACACGCACGCACGCACGCACGCACACACACACACACAGAAACATTGTTGACAGACTGAGCCTGAGCAGTGATGTGTTTCCTTAGCTGGACCAGACTTCATAGATGTGTGTCACACAAACACACACAAAACACACTCTGTACACACATTTTCATCTATTTCACATTTAACCCCCATCAACAGTTAAATGAGAAACTTTGATCGAATATACTTAACTCTGATTAATTTCTGTGTCGGAGTGTTGCGGCTGCCTTTAGCTCAGGTTGTCTTCCAGTCAGAGGATCATGAGTTTGAGCAGAACATRGGTTTGTACGTGGAGAGCGTGACAACAGTCACTTCAACGACATAATACCKTGAAGAAATTTAAAGTTATTAGAGSTTAGTACTGATGTTAAAAGCACAACACTATATTTTTAGGTTTTCSTTTTTATAATGTTGACAGTGTTTAATCTATTATGTTTTGATTGATAATAGATTAGTTACATGTCCGAAATATCTGTGACAACACATAATTAAACGTTATGAGAATATTTGATGAGAATTTTGTCTGAATGCCTGTGATTCAGCTGTAGGTCAGTAGGGGGCGAACACAGGCATTGAAGAACATGTATAAATTGATGAACTTCCTGGTTTTTCGCCAGAGTGGTTTCCTGTCAGCTCAAGTGACAATAAACCTCACTCAGATCCACAATTCTGGTGTTGTATGGTTTGATTCCTTCTACAAATCATTTTATTTAACAATGGTGGTTTTAATATCGACTTCAGTTTATTGAATATGAATTTTTCTTACAACAGTATATGGAATTTCTTCTGGTTTCTTTAGGTCAGTGTAGAGCAGTGGTTTCAAACTCATTTTCACAAAAGGCCACTTGAGCATTATGGTGACCCTCAAAGGGCAAGTTGTAATTAACTTAAAGGTTTTGTGTTTAACTTTGACTAAGAACATTAAATGTCACGTTTCTCRTCTCATTGCTACAACTGAGCACTGCTAACTGAGCTCTATGTGGTRTTCCATGCAAAGAAACAGTGTTTTAACACGTCCTTTTATAAACATTAAAAAGTATTACATGTACAACTGACTAAATATGAAATAAATATTACAGAAATACTATTAAAAGTAAAAGAAATAGAGTTTTAATCACGGTTGAGTTGTGGTGAGTAGCTAGCTGCTAGGGTTGGGCAAAATCTTATCGTTTGCAATTAATCATCAGAAAAACTAATCGATTATTTTTTTTGGAACTTGACGGTTACACAAACGATTAATGCTGCCAGGCAGAGTGACTGGAGATTTCCACGGTCAGTCTGCTCAGTGMTCCTCTCCGCTGCAAATATAACGAACATTAAAAAAAGGTTCTGTCATTTATTTATCATAACTCCGGTTTCACTTAGTCTATCATCAACAAAAATAAAATATTGGTGAATAGCCTGAAATCTGTACTTTTGGCACAGTTTGGAACAGATTTTTATGGAGAGCAAATGTTTCCCTCTAGAGTGATTTGTCATGTGACTAGGATATTAGGSTGTCCAGGGACTCCAGGGGATTAATCGTCATATTAATCGTTATCGGCTAAAYAGTACAATTAATCGTGTTTATTGATTTTTTTTATTTTTTGCCAATATCGCCCAAACATAGTAGCTGCCATTTTGAATCCTAAACATTCTCACTTTCTGCCTCTGCAAGGGAAGTTCTGGTTTAAGTCCGTTTGAGCAATTTACGACCAGTCCAACTGGGAACGCAGCAAAAGTGGCGAAAATGCAGTGAAAGGGAGCTTTTACCGCCGGCTCCTCTTGAACSCTGTGCACCTCCACCTGGTGGTGCGACGCCATCATTTCACTAGTAAAATAAATAACATGCATTATGTGAGATGTAGTTTAWCATCAATGCTGGCTTTGAAGCAGTTTATTTTAAGAAATCAATACATCTTTGAAGCTCTTGTGGGCCACTTAAAATGTCATGGCGGCTCACATTTGGCCTGCGGACCTTGCGTTTGACACGAGGTGTAGGCGCCCAACTGTAGCTTTTACCACAGATCAAATGTGTTGATTGCTTTGTCCACGTGTCTAGTAAAACTTCTAAACATCCAAAGAATATAATTTTTCTTGACAAAAGGCATAACTGACAAAACTCGCTCATTTTAGTCTTACAAAATCTAAATCAGAAAAGCGTTGTTGAAAGTTTTCCTCCTGTAAAGAAATATGAGGCCACCCTGGTTCAATTAAAAGTCAACGTTATCAAATGTTCAGGCACTGTGTTTTACTGTTAATAGGAGAGGTTGTATTKTTTATGGGTTTAGTGTTTTAGTCTATTGATAGTGAGTGTTTAAAATTTATTGTTAATTAGTTCCTGTAAACTCCACCCTGCCAGCTCCGTGTTATTCTGCTCCTGGTTCGGTTCCTCAGTGTGCCTCCTTCATTCTCAGTCTGTCTGGGAGGTCTGTGTTCAGCCTCAGCCTTTAACRATCACTGATATCTACAGACATCATCACATGGACACACAAATCCAGTTTAATGGCTCTTTTCTCTCAGAGACACACTCACACGTCTCTTCCCTCGTGGCGGTCCCCCCCTCCCCGCCATCGCTCTCGCTTTCCTTTTCTCTTCCCATCCTGGCTGTCTCACTTTAACTCTTTTTTTTTGCGCGTCACCTTCACTCGCATTGTCTCTGCCGTGCGGTTGTCGACCTCGCACCCCCTTCCCTCTTTCAGTCACACACTCTCCCGCCTTCCTCCCTCCCTCCTCTTTTAGCTGAGCTCCGTTCCCTCCAGAAGCTGCAGGGAGACAAAGGAATAATAGATTCCATCTTTTGACTGAGAAGAGGCTCTCACAGTGCAGGGGTGTTGCTCCCATCATGCCCATGGTGACGATTCATTGGTTCTCCATCTTTTATTTTATTTTATTTTATTTTATTTTATTTCTTTCTTTAAAT
>NW_013953880.1:15885-36307 GCF_001266775.1 Austrofundulus limnaeus
TATTTACTGAGAAAAATGGTGACGTGTTCAATACTTATTTTACCTGCTGTTTATTTAAAGCCAGCGGCTGGTCTGACCGGTCTAGTGAGTTACCATAAAGAGGCCAGGCTTCTGCAGGAAGCCACGAGCTTAAACCTTCCTGTTACCTCTGTAAATTTCCCTTCTCCTRTGCTTAAAGTAAAGTTCAACCTGTTTGGAGATGAGCTAACCAAAGTGGAATCTGGTGCATGTAGTCACAAAATTCACGGCAAGGTGCAAAGTGTCATTAATTGACTGTAGAGTCAACAGAATGCGCTGGAAGATGAAACGTTAGAATTACTGGGGTCAAAGGCTCTGTTCTGACTTCAAAGTGTGCTGCCATGATTTTCCTTCCTCATTAGTTTATCACCAGATAAAGGCTGTCTGAGAGGTGAAGATAACCTGAAGTGGTCATAAAGCAAAGCRCTGTTTCTTCAATATAACAGGTGGGAAACTGTATCATTCGTCCTGTTAGGAGAAGCCAGCAAGTGGGTTTTTGCGTTTGCCCAGCTGTTGACAGACTCAATCAGCGTTTGCTCCGGCTGCTGGTAATTTCCCCTCTAAGCGAGCCTTCCTACCTCTTTCTCACAGCAAATGCTTTTTCTGCTGTGACCTCACGGCCCTCAGGCTGCACGAGCGCGCRCACACAGGCTTTTTGTCTTTAACAATCTGCCTTCTCGTGCACGCTCCCTAAGTCTTATGACAGGGTATGACTATGGCTGACCGGATTTATGACTAACTCAAAAATGGACATGTACGATGAAAAGGAGGGCACCAGCCATATCTCGTGGCTGTGTGGGTTTTTTTTTTCCCCTGAGCTGACTTTATGACTTCTCGCAATTTGTTGTGGCAACAAACAGCTCAGACTGCTCCCACAGACACAGAAACACRCCCTGGTCTCAAAGACATCCCGTTAAAGAGTAAAGACAGAACACAAAAGTTTAAACCGATCCACCGAAACAGAAGATAAACATAAAAATTAGCAACAAAATTCAGTCGTAAATGGATGTTTTCAGTGTCTTTAATTGCTCACATTGTTCAAATAGMCTTTTTGACATGCCGAAGTGCATGGCATGAATTGCAGCAGTGGCATCTTATCAGGATGAGAGGCCCCTCCCTGCAGTTGTATTGAACTTTTTAACTAATCAACCGTCTGTAGACCTTGAAAGCAAAACCCAACTGTGCTCAGTGCAGCATTCCTCCAAAACACTAAGGGGGAGGTGGGGGTGAAGGCCTGAGGAGGCGCTGGGCAGATTTTTTTTTTTTTTTTTTGAAAAAGCTGGTAGAGATAGAACTGTGCTAATGAGGGAGAAACAGAAGGATTTGATCGGTAAAGATAGAAGGGGAGTTTGAGGGAGCTGGACTGAGAAATGGGTTAGCAGTATTCCACCATTATGATCGGGATTATAAAGGTTAAAAAATATAAAAACGACTGAACAAAAAACCAAGAAAGAAGGAGATTTTGGTTGTTTAAGGTAAAACAAGAAGAGAGAGAGAGAGGGCGAGTCGATGTGTTTTAGCTGCAGCGCTGCATTAGACTGTGCAGTGTTGGCAGGAGTGAAGATGCTGTAAATACACACACAGACACACACACACACACACACACACACCGAGTGGTGATGCAGCAGTAGTTAGTAGTGATGCTATCAGCAGTTCAGCCCCACTTTGCATCACATAGATCCCAGTTTGAGACAAAAATAAAAGCAAATCTMATCCAASTGTAAAAGCGTATAAAGCGCTGTTTAGATTCTAAATTTAGCTGTCAGAATATCATTAGTACAAACAGCTTCTTAAACCAACAATACACACAAAAAAGATTTGTATCACATATAAGGTGAAAAAACATCTCCTGTCAGCTGAGAACCAATCATGTGCACCTGCTCAACACATACATCCACAAGGATCGAAAGAGCAGTGACCTGCAGTAGAAACGGCTTCAGAATCATTTAACAGTTGACTGGGAACATGTTTCTGTTTCTCAGTAGCACTTCCACCACACAGACTCACAGATCTACACAATCTTAAAAGCTAAATCCACCATTATAGCATTGAGGTGGCAACTACCTTCATCTCGAAGGTCAGTGAAACTAAACTCTTTGTCTTTCAGTTTATTTAGTGGGAAAATGCATGTTGGTGCTTCAACAGCTTTGTTTGCCTTTGTCACCAGTAGGGCTGGGCAATAAAACAATAACCATGTATATCGCAATAAACACGTGATCAATATCAATAGAAAGTCTGACCCAGAACTGTAGGGCATTGTGGGGGATGTAGGCGGAGGAAAGACTTCAGCCTCTCGACCTCTCACACCAGCTAAGCAACATTAGTGGCATCAACTCACTCTTTGGTCAGCTTGCAACAACCTGTTGAGTAACACAGTTTCAAGTTTCGCCTCATTGCTGCCTAAAACTAAAAAAAGAACAACGTGGAGGGAAAGGAGAAAATGAGTAACAGCTCGAGAGGAAATTGTTGCTAAAACAGGAAAGGTCACATCACAGGTTTTGTGGCATTAATCAGCCGTTTTTCCTCCTGGTTCTTATTTCAAATAGATAAAACAAAAAATAACCAATAATTATCAATATCGACTGAAATGAAATGCTTATATTGTGATACTTTTTTAGCCATATTATTGCCCAGCCCTGATCCCTAGTGTCTAACTTGAAGATAAAACAGTTACCTAAAAGATTTTGTTGTATTTTTTTGTGAAATACATTAATTTGTAAATTCTGAACCACACCAATGCAATAGATTCTTAGCTAGTCTATCTAATAAGGCTTAAAAAGAAATGTCCTAATAATATACGTCAAAATATTTGTGTTACTGACCCTGAAGTTGCGTCATGAATTGTCTAAACTTTTAGCATGATGTTCTGCAGTTGGTGGAGTGAAGGAGCAACGCTTTGCCTAAAATTGTGTCCCAGTGATGCTTTTGTATTCGTTTCTGTTTTATTTATTTATTTTTTTGCATTATTGATTTTCTTTGTTCCTAGTGGCTTTCATGTTTTTAGTATCTATCCCTTTCTTTTCTTGTTTCGTCCTTCTCTGAAGAATGCAGAGAATGTTCTTATCTATGCACGAGGCTGGCTGAGCCTGAAGCAGAGGTTAAATTCCTCTGCAGGTCTCAAGGAGACTGACGGCAGCGCTCACCGGCATCCAGACGGCCCACAGCCAGAAAAGGATCCCTCCCTTTACTGTAACCCCCATCCCCCCGGAAGACCTGTTAGGCCAGTGATTACCTGTCCACGGCCACTTTTATTTTTTGCCAGAAGTAAAGCAATGAATTTACTGGTCACCAGGCAGACTTTCTGGTTTTGGTAGTTTTTGTCTCCTTTGAGTCAATATTGAACTTTATTTATATCAACCAATCAAAGCAAATCCTGCAATCCTAACATGGTTTATGCAGAATCTGTTATAATCACCAGAATTTGGTATTTTGTTTTGTCTTGCTTGCATCAACCCTTTTTTTATTTACCGTACTAGAAAACTAATCAAACTCGGACAGAAAAAATGTAAAATTCAATGTAGCCATAAGTTTATAGGCTTCTGCATATCAAAAAAAAGTGAAGGACATAAAGACATAACAAGTAGGCTTTAGTTATTTTTAGCATTAAAATGACTCTGTTACTCTTCCTTATCTTTTTTTTTTTTTTGGTTTGTAAAAATATCTCAAATGCAAATTTGAACAAGAATTCTTTTTAACTCATAACCGCCGTATGCAAAAAGGATCCCTCTTGCCATGAAACTTTGCTCTCTCCAAACACGCACAGACCCACATCCAGACAAAGTGGATTATGTCAACTGTGTCCAGACGCACACAGTGGCCATTGAGGCCTCCACACAAAGCGTCCTCACAGCGAAACACATGGGCTCACAATGCCACAGCTAGCATACATGCCGCTGCACGTATGCCTGTGCATAAAATCACACTGACACGCAGCAGACAAAAGGCAGCACTGTTCGCCGTTAGCATCGWTAAAGGCCACGATATGCAGGCACAACGTTCACCCTCGCAGGTCCAAGTGGGTTTCAGGACTCACACACATACACACACACGGTGATTTGTCAGGTTACCGCGAGAGCCTCTTTTATTATTTAGCATGAGGCGACACTTGTATTTTGCCATACGTCTCAAGCTGTTGAGATTTTCCTTTTTGCTCTCTCTTTGAACACTACAGTCTGCTCACATTTTTCTCACTTTCACTGTCTGGTTCTGGGGATCAGTTTACCGCAGGAAACTGGGACATGCTCTGAAAAATGATTAACATCAACTTTTCCTTTGTGGCTTTAGGTCACAGGACTTAAAAAAAACTTACTTGTACTGTCTTACTTGGTTAAAACCTTCATATTGGTGCTTTTATTTAGTGTGTTKTGGTGTTTGATACACAACAGCTTCGTCAGGTTTCAGCTCCAGAATCCATCAGAGGTGCATTGCTCAGATTTTTCACACACAGTCAGCCAGACAGGTTTATTTTTAAGTCAGATGTGTTGCCTTAAAATCTGTATTTTTTTATTATATAAGGAAGCCCTCGATAAAATCTAAAGATTAGATGCAGTTGTTTAAGTGGTTGGCAAATAAAAGCTGAGTTGTATCATTTATTTAATATTGTAAAATTTCAGTGAGAAAAGCTGTCAGTTTTGCTCCAGTTTACGTAGGTAAACTCTGAARAGGACTGAAGGATTCCTGCGTTCACAAGATTTGGTCGTCAGTTTTCCGTTTCTATTTCACAGAGGAAACGTTTTCCACATTTATCTTTTCATGTAAAAACTCACAATGATCCATTCAAGCGCTTCTTTGTCACATCCTACTTCCCTCCTCACATCTGCCGTGAGCAATCGGCCTCAACAATGGCCAGCAGGATATGGCAGACTTTCTACTGTTTCAGAGCAGCAATAACAGCCTCACAGGTGGAAGAGCGTTGTTGCGTCAGTTTCCTTTGTATTCAYGATGCAGCACATGTGCAGCTTTGCAGCAGGAACGCCTGGTTTGCTACTGWTTTTTTTTCTTTTTTTTACAGCAATGAAATGATTCAAAGAAACCTCCAGATGAGTCCTTATAASAATATACAAAATTTCTCATAAACAACCATCACCACAGTGTTTTACCTACTTATTATTAGTTCTGAACAAATGAGTTTTGAGTTCAAGCCGGTGCATGCTTATCTAGATTTGATCTGCAAACAAAATACTGTTGGTGAACTCACCTGCGATTAGTGAGAGAGCGTAAACATTGTGGCTTGTTTGTGTTAGTTCAAACATGTCAGTAACCGCAATTACACATACATGCACCGGAGTGCTTTACGGGAGCATGGATACTATTTTAGTCAATTTTTGTCATAAGTAGGTAACACTAAAATTAAATACAATATAAATGCTAAAAAAAAGGCAATTTAAAAGTGCAAGTATAAAGGGGACATATGCAAAATCCACTTTTTTAGCCATTAAATGCATTTTGTTGTGTACTTGAAGTCTCTAGAGGTGCCGATATCTGCATAGATATCTTTATATTCTGTTTGGGTCATATTTTTCAACCAGTTCTGTTATTTTTATTTTCTATTTTCMATGTCACACTATTTGCTACAGAACTGCCAATTGATGTCTGGACTTACCAACTACAATTTGGTCGTCTTCATTTGAGGGGTACACTACTAAATTGGCCATCTGATTTATCGGCACCAATTTCCTTAATTTTGGGAGATTGTAGATTAACCGATACTTGATAAGATCGGCTTAAAAGATCGGCTTTTCATCTACCTCCACAAAGGTCTGAAAATCGCCCAATATCCCCTTATCCTTTGCTGTGAGCACTACCCAATGTCCAGTTAAAACAAGTCTGTATTGTTTCAAGGGTATTTTTGAATGTTTTTCAAAATAAGATTGGAACATTGAAGGTGTATTTTGACCTTATAACATCTGACAATGTCAGTTCTTTAAAAAATGGTTATGGGCCAAAATCGGAATCRACAGGTCCGACGTTTATAAGGTTGGTAATCGTCCAGAATACTGCAATCCTTGCATCCCTACTTCATCCTCCTCTGGCTCTGGGTCAGACTCTGGCTTCGGCATATAAGGCTGGATGGACAAGTCTTCCGTTGTTGACATTTTTAAAAAAAATTGTAAATAAAAAGTTTCTGCGCCACTACGTATATAGTCGTAAACACACTCTATCAAACTAGAACCACTCTGGAAGTTGGAGGGTGGCGGGGCTCGAAGCCCCTTATTTGAATTTAAAGAGACGGCGTCAAAATGAGTTGATCTGAGATAGTTCAGAAAAGGAGTGAAAGAGGGGCTTGTGGAGTTACAATGAGGAATTCAGACCAAAGCATTGCAGTTCCACTTTATATAGACCCCAACTGAACGATTTAAATGTGAAAAAGAGGAATTTAAAAGCATGATACGTTTTCTTGAAGCTTCAGATATTTATAAAATGGTTTCTTTTTTGTGACTGAAGTTGAATTTAAATGAGGGCAGACCTGATAACCTCAAACCTTAAGCTTTTTATGCTTAAAAACCTAAAATATTTTGTCACCCTTAATGTTTTTTTTTTTTTTGGTTTATCATCAGGTTGGACGTCGGTGTTTATACACACAGCCTCATTTTTTGTCATGTTACTCATGTWTTTAGTAGAAGCTATGGGAAAAAAACGTGTCTTCATCAAATGTTTTGTCTTCTTTCAGGTCCTCAATGCCCAGAAAGCCGGCTACAAGGCAGCCATTGTTCACAACGTGGGCTCTGAGGAGTTAATCAGCATGGGATCTAATGATTGTAAGATAACGTCCAGGGCTCCTCCCGTTACCCCCATATACACCATCTAATGACGATCATTTAATAAACGCCTCTTTGGATTTTCTCATTGAGAATCGAGTCCCAACAMGTTYTGTGGGAAAGATGAAATGCTCCTCATGGTTACAAAGCCAAGACTCTGTTTTCGCTCGGTTTTTTAATCATGAGACTCTCTGTGGTTTTGTTTCACTCAGTCCCCCTCACTTAAAGCAGTTATTAATTATCCCAAAGKCTTTTTTAACAGTTAAATGTGTTCACAAGGAACTGGTTTTTACAGACTTAGTAATGGCGCCTTCAGACATTTAATGTTACTTGATGTCACTAAATGTGTCGGTGCGCTTTGACCAAAGTGCTTTAATGTGCATTCAGACAGCACTTAAAGGTACGACTTRATCACACATTCCTGAGACGTCAATTAACATTTTATAATAACAGAAAAACAACAATGTGTAAAGAGACAGTCCTATTTTTATGATTTTTCTTTCTTATGCGTCTGTTTTTAGTGGATGTAGTGAAACAGATYGTGATCCCCTCTGTGTTTGTGAGCGAGGAGACGGCCAACACTCTGAAAGATGACTACGCGTATGATAAGGGGTGAGTCTGATTCCCTATTTTCATGACCTTTGGAATGAATTCAAACAGTTTCCTGCTCGTTTTTATTTTATTTTATTTTATTATAMTTTTTTTGCTTCTCTCTGCATTTTTACTTTGTGATAAAATGCTGGCTGCACACTTTCCGCACTTTAGTTACAAGTTAACGTTGTCAATGTGCAATAATAATAAGAATGTCTGTGCAATTACCTAAAATAGCAGCATGATAAAGATCCTTTAAGTGCCGCCCTGCCTGTGTGTAACACTCCAATACTATTCTGCTGTTTGACCAGGGGACACGTGGTCCTCATCCCAGACTTCAGCCTGCCTCTGGAGTACTACCTGATCCCCTTTCTCATCATAGTGGGGATCTGCCTCATCCTCATTGTTGTTTTCATGGTGAGTGTATTCATTCTGATTTCATCCTAACCTAGGGTTTAAATCTTGAAGACAGACTTATGTAAGCTGAACGTTTCCTTTTATGATTTTTAACAGCTTAAAGGTCAAAATAACAGACCCCCCCCCCTTTTTTAAATTTATTTATTTATTTTACTAAAACTAGATCACCAAGTTTGTTCAGGATCGGCGCAGAGCTCGGAGGAGCCGCCTGCGCAAAGATCAGCTGAAGAAGCTTCCCATCCACAAGTACAAGAAAGGTGAGGAAGAAGTTTTTAACATCAAATCTCAGTTTATAGCAAAAATGAATAAAGTACTTGAAAAAAAATAAAATAACTAAGTAATCTTATCCAATCCAATATATATTTTCAGTTACAGGCTGAGTCATTTCTACCTTCTCCTCCCTTTCAAGATTAACCTTCAGGGTGGATATAGCTCGCTAGCAGCCTCGCACCGATGACCTAGTTGATGTCATCAGTTACCCAGAATGCTTTGCGTGTTAAAATAAATGTTTATCAAATAAAGTTTAATGTTGCAGCTAATCGTGRATCCCTTTAACAGAAGATATTTTGTGTAATTCCGATGTCAGACTCCTGGATGCTTTCAGCGCATGCTGGTTGTTTGTAAAGGCAACTGAAGTTTGGTTTAGATAATTCCCTCAGCTCTACTTCTCAAATCTGCCAGACTGGCTATTTGTTGAACTCAAGAGTTTATTTAGAGGTTTTGTGTGCCGGTTGTGTTTCCTGCTGCAGCTGTGTTTTGCAGACTGGAGAACCCACCCCCACCCCCAGTTGCAGTCATCTGTGGAGGGGAATGCCACAGAGCCTAGGGGAGAATGGGTGGTGCATAACAAGACCACACACCCCCGACTCTCCATCCCTGCTGCTCCTCCCCACCCCGGCCCTAACAGACGTGCATGCAGCACTCTGTCTGCCTCCTCCAGCTGCGCAGTTTTTGCCGCCTCAGTCTGACTCAGGCGTCGCTTCCAGTCGGCTTTACAGGGAGTTCAGATGTCCAGGGAAAAGCCTCTGGTGGGGTCCTTTAGCTGAGTCAGAGCGTTTGGTGACACAGGGAAAGGGATGCCAAATCTMCACCTAATCCCTTTTTAAAACCCCTGTGAGCTGTAGCAATGCAATGCAAGGCCTCAGTTGTTTTAAGGGGTTGTAGTGTTACACTTTACTCCCTCCAGGTAAGAATAAGGAGGAGTGGGTAAAAAAAAACTATTAGTGGTTTAKCTCCATTAGTTCAGTGCCTCACAAGTCGCTTTGACTTTCTGCTGCTCCATTCTGACCTTTGGGGAACATCAGAGTGTCTGAGTGCAGCAGAAAGTTCGGAGAACGCCTAACAGTACTTCTGGCCTTGGTTGCAGCAGATAACGCTGAGTTTGGCCTCCAGGGCTTTTGAACAAAGAGCCACGGTGACTGTTATTATTACAGCCAGTGTATAAAATCCATCATACAAATACTGAAATAGCTGCCAAACTTTGGCCTCATCTGCATTTTTTTTTCCTCTCTGCAGTAACCACAGCTGATAAAACCTTCAAAGGCTACAGATCAAGCAAAATTCACCTTTTTAGACATTAAATGCATTTAGTTGTGTACTTGGGAGTGTCTAGGAGTGCAGAAAAGATGCTGCATAAACATCTTTATGTTGGGTCATAGTTTTCAAACCGTTCAGTTTTCTAAACTATTACATCACAATATTGCAAAGGAACTGCCAAATAAGGTCTGGACTTACCAACTAAGTTTCCGCGCTGCTAAATAGTCTTAAACTAGAATGGACCACTCTGGAAGCTTGGKGGGTGAGATGCCTTGTTTGGAATTAAAGAAACAGCCTTAAAACGAGTTGAAAGAGGGGTTTGTGGAGTTACAATAAGGAGTAATTCAAAGCATTGCAGCTACACTTTGTATAGACCCCAATTGAATGATTTAAATGTGAAAAAGAAGGATTTAAAAGCATGATATGTCTCTTTAAATGTTTTTTTTTAAAAGATGTGGGGTTTTTTTTGTGCATTCATGAGTTTGAAAAGGAAAAGATTATGCAATGATTTGTTTGCCAGTGATCCAGCTCTTGTTYTGGCAGAATGCCTTTCCGCTGATCAGCACCTTCTCTGCATAACCTTCACACATTTCTTGCAGTTGCAGTTCCTAAATATTTCTTTTTTATTATGCTTGAATTTTTTTTGCTTTACTTTCTCTAAACCCATTTWAGTACATAAATAGCTGGTCCAGCGTGAACGATGGGACCTGTTAGCGCCACACTTGGGAGTCCACGGGCTGACATGTGGAGCAGAGAAACACAGAGGGGGCCTGTCTGTACGGGCATTGCACAATGCCTTAATGAAAGCCACGCTGCACATGTAATTGGTGCACAATACTAGTCTGACCCTGCGACAGAAGATCTGTGTCAGTGTGCGTTCAGGATTATGTAATAGCAGCTGCCATGGCTGTCGGAGCGCACCGCTGCGCTGCCATTAACTTGACTTATGTTCAGGGTTTATTACAGAGTCTTACGTCATTCTTGTACCAAGCTGAGTTGGAGCCGTTGGATTGGCCAGTTTCACCAAAYGTTTACATTTATCTCAGGAGTGTCAAACTCATTTTGACTGAGGGCCACTTGAGCRTTATGGTGGCCTTCTAAGGGCCAGTTGTAATTAACTYAAACATTTTGGGTTTAACTTTAAACTAAAAACACAAAACGTCATGTTCCACATGTCTTTGCYACAGCTGAGCAACGCTAACGAACAATAACTGAGCTCTACGTGGTATTTCCTGCATAGAAACAGTGTTTTAGCACGTCCTCTTCTAAACTCTGAAAAGTTTACGCGTAMGACTGAYTAAATGTRAAATAAATAAAACAGAAAAACAATGAAAAGTAAAAGTAAGTTTTATTCACGGTTGAAYTGCGGAGAGTAATTGACAGCAAACTCAGTGAACTATCCAACTTTCTGACAGGAAATTCCAACTAGAGGAGCGTTCCAGTTTAAATTTATGAAACTGWATTGAAATGGAGATTTTACACAGTCTGTGCACCTCCACCTAGTGGTGGGAGTAAAATAATTGATAATTGAGATTTAGWTTATGGTCAATGCTGGTTTTWGAACTGMGTTCCAGTTGTAGCAAAAYTCWAAATTCTGAAGTCAGACTTATGTCAGTTCAGAGTTGAAAGAGTTTCAGTTTAAACTTGACAGAACGTCGGAAAAAAAGTGATTGTTTTTTGCTCGATAATAGTAACAAACAATAGCTCTCTACACTGCATTTTAAGTGTACAAACAGTRTTAAAACCTATCTAATGAAAAYCGCAATAAAGTACTACTTAAAGTGCCTGTGACATAAATTTTTTGTAATAAGCATGAATGCATTTTTGGAAAGAGAACATTGATAAAATACTGCAAAACAAATTTCACGCCACTGAGATGAACAGTTGTTGAGATAGTTGCATGTGAAGAAACAGGAAGTGATGTCAAAGGGGAATGTCTGCATGTAAACAGAGTATTGTTACAACAGCTAACAACAGAGACTGAAGAATAATCAGATGTTTCTTTAGATTATTTTGAGTCACTATCAGAGAGATGAAGAAGAGTTAAGGTTTAAATAATGTTTTAATAAACAAAGACCAGAAAGGTTTATTTTATTAAGGAGTTCCCCTTTGATGTCACGTCCTGTTTCGCTTTGGCTGAGCCAAATCCAAAAGAAAATAGGCTAGTTATGAGACAAAAAGTGTAAAATCATGTGTACTATGCCAATTTTCTTAAGAATAATGAAGTTTTCTTTGACTTTTTATATTTGAAGGATATGCATGTCACAGGCACTTTAATGTAAAGTAAACAACACAGCTAAAAAACGTAGAAGTAAAGAGTTTCACTCTCTGTTGAAGCGAGGAACAACCATGTTGAAATGATGACGTCACGCATGCTCGGGGGTATGGTCTTGTTGCATCAACTTCCCGAATAGAAATGACGACATTAGGGCCGTTCCAGTTCATTTTTCTGACTCGTAAACGCAAAACTCCAACCTCTGAGTACAACAGGAACGCAGCATTAAAGCAGCTTATTTTAGGACATTATTACATCTTTAAAGTGCTCGCGGGTCACAAAAAAATGCCACGGCGGGCCACATTTGGCCCAAGAGCCTTGAGTTTTACACGTGCGATCTATCTGGTGTCACGCAACCAAGTGCTACAGGATTGTTTTTGACCACTTTTGGGGACCTGAACTCTTGATCTGACCCCTGATCTCAGCTCTAATCCCTCCCTGCTGATGATGATGAGTCACTGCAGCCCTCCCCCAGCAGCCTTTTGCTTCTCGGCCGCAGGCAGAGAGCGAGGCGGACGCCCTCGGACAACAGAGCAGCTGCAGTGTGTCAGGCCTCTGTGTGTGAGGCATGTTGATGTCGCCACAGAGGGGCTCTCTCTGTCTCTCCAAGGCTCAGAGCTCGGCCTTGTCTGGTTGGCTCCAGCGGTGACAGACAGAAGATGTTTTTTTTCCCCTGTCATGCTCGCTCTAGTTCTACTAAAGACATTCATCTTTCATCTGAGGTTCAGTGGGCCAGCAGGGTTCCTCTGAGAACCAAGATCCTGGACGATAAATGAAAGTCGGAAGGAGGAGCCTGTCGGGGTCCCAGAGTCTTTTCATACGAGCTTCAGGCCCAAAACGAGAAAGCAAGGGATTCCCACCGTCTGATAAAGCTGCCAAATATGAACTCAGAAAAGAAGAGTATCCTCCTGCTTTTTTATTTTTATTTTTTTACAGCTCACACGAGTAAATCTCAGCAAGTAWTGACTGAGAAGCCTTGATAGAAGACTGAACTCTGCTTCTCTTAGAATAACTCCGTTCATGCCACAGTTCAGCATTTCCTGCTGGATGTGTGCCTGCATGAACGCCCTTCTCTGAACGTCCAGCCTCACTGAAAGGCAAGCCATGCTGTCCTAAAAAAAGAGTCAGGTTAACAATTACAGGGATGATATCCATATCGATCTTTGAGAMYTGTGAAACCGGAGCTGAGATTTAAAAAAAAAAAAGGAAGAACGAGCTGTTTATCTGCTGATGCTCAGAAAGAAAAGGGGGGAGAGAGAGAGAGAGGTGGGAGGTTTTCAGTGTGACTCTCCTTCCTTATACGGTCACATGCAGCCCTGGCACTCAGTCAGAAAGTCCAGTCAGGGAAAACATGCTCTTTTTAAAGCTTACATAAACACGCCGGCCCACGAGCCCCCACTCTCTGCAGCCCCTGCTGGGGAAGAGGAGAGGACGGGAGAAAGAATGCTGTGGAATCTGAAAGGGAGTGCGTAGATAAATTCCTGAGCTTTCAGTGCACAGAGAGACTTTGCACCTCTTATTACATCAGGAAATGTGACGCTGGCAGCCGAGGAGCTGCTCTGCCTGCAGACCGCGGACGGGCCGGGATGGGTGGGACGGGCGGAGTTCAGGGACATATTTGGACAAAGAATTAAAGGAAATCGGGGCCTGGTGAGGCAGGCAGCGACGCTCTTAATGACCTCACACATCATGGAGCTTCCCCACCTCCGAGGCCTTCAGGATAGCAAATAAAAACAAGAAGTCTGTATAATTAGGATTAGAATTACACAGATTTTTTTTCTGATTTTTTTCGTTTTAATTCTGAGATTAAAGTTAGAATTCTGACTCAGAATTAGGTAAAAATCAGAACCTCAGGACTCTTGACTTTCATCTGAAAATTCTGAGATTAAAGTCACAATTCTTATAAATTCTCATCAACTGTAATATTGGAACCCTGACTTTTTTTTCTCAGAATTCTGAGGAAAAACTGTCAGAATTCTCATAAATCCTCATAAATGTTAATATCAAAATCCTGACTTTTTCTCAGAATTCTGAAAAAATATACAAAATACTGGCGTTTTCTCAGATTTTGAGAATAAAGCCTTGGGAAACTCAGGAAAAACTTTTTTTTTTGTTTGGCTCTGTGGCACTTGTCATCTTACGTATCATAATTACATATCACTGACACTGAAATTTTAATAATTTATAAAACTCAGTCCCCAGTCTTATATTTCCCCACAGCGATCTCTCTTGTGTAAAATTTCTAAATATCTGTCTTCAACTTTAGCTGCTAAATATTGAATTTATGTGGTGTTTTTGACTCAGGCGATAACTACGATGTCTGTGCCATTTGCCTGGATGAATATGAAGAAGGAGATAAACTCAGAGTCCTGCCATGTTCTCATGGTGAGTTTTCTGCATGACATCTTCAAATGTTTCATTTTCAAAAAGAGAAAATTACACAGTCATGAACGTGCTTATAGTTCGATTATTAATGCTGATTATTCTCTTATGTTAATTTTTTTTGTTTAGTATGACCTCAAATAAATGGTTAAATTAAACTTTATTGGCAGTTATTTTAAAGTGCCAGTGACGTCACATTTTTGTAATAAATATGAATGCATTTTTGGAAGAAAAACAGTGATAACATACTGAAAAATAAAGGTCACATGTTTGAGATGAGCAGCTGTTCAGATATTCACATGTGAAGTAACAGGAAATGATGTCAAAGGGGAACGCCTGCATGWGGACAAAGCATTGCTACAGCGGCTAACGCAGACAGTAGAGAAGAATCTGATGTTTCTTTATTTTGAGTTTCTATCTGAGAGATTAAGAAGAGTCACAGTTCAAATAATGTTTCAGCAAAAGGCCATGGAGTTCCCCTTTGATGTCACTTCCTGTTTCATTTTGGGTGAGCCAAGTTTAAATAAGAATATGTGATTTATGAAACAAAACAAGTAGCATGATGTGCATTAAGTTTCTTAAATGTAAAGATGTTTTCTTTGACTTCCTGTATTTAAAGGAAATGCACGTCACTTTAAGAGTCAGAGGCGTTTTATGTTCTAAAACCAGACGTCCTTGTTGTTGTCAGCCTACCACAGTAAGTGTGTGGACCCGTGGCTGACTAAAACCAAGAAGACGTGCCCGGTGTGCAAGCAGAAGGTGGTCCCCTCGCAGGGCGACTCCGACTCTGACTCGGACGAGGGGGACAGCGGGCCCGAGGAGAACGAGGCGTCCGAGAGCACGCCGCTGCTGCGCTCCCTGGCCTCCACCAGCGCCCACTCCTTCGGCACCATATCGGGCGCGTCGCGCTCCGAGCGGGACCAGGACTCCTCCGAGTACGAGGACGAGGAGCTGGACAGCAGCGACAGCGAGGAGGAGGTGACCGTGGAGACCGTGGTGGTGCAGATGCAGCAGCCGTGCTCCGAGGCCCACGAACAGGACCTGCCCCGAGCTTGATTGACATCTGGTCGATAACGGGACTAACCAAGGAGCTCCACTGTCCTCTGATCATTAAAACACGTGGAAAACTGGAGGTCATAAACATGAAGCTTCACAAAGATCAGTAGAAGCACCGTCTGTATATAAAGTATAAATCATGACATCTTAACCTTTGATTATCAAATGTTCTAAAAGAATATATGTTGTAGATACATGTTGGACTCAGCCTGGAGCACTATGCAGCACCGGACTGGTGAAACTGAACAGTGAAGAYAGCAATGTTGCCAATTTATTTCTGCCCTGATATTTGAAGGAGCTTCAGACTTTCGTGCCACAGTTCATGTTAAAATAACTGACGTGAAACCAAAGAGTTTTGGTTCGAGTTATTCAGAGAAACAGGAATGTGATGTTTGTGATGCATCATATGAAGTTGTGGGTCCACGCTGCATGTGGGAAAATGTTGATTTTCATTTAACATGTGCAACTTACTGATGGATTGCCACTCTAACGCACACTTAATCTCATGACTTTTGTTTTTTAAACTTGATTTTTGTTCATAAATGACTCGATTGTCGACACATCCCGTTGCCTTTTCAGTTTTTATTTCCTGCTTGTGTACATCTTAGACTAGGTTCATAGGAAAATCCCTTAATATTTCAATGATTTAGCTAGATGTAACTTTATCCTCAAACATTTCCACTTTTCTTGCCTGTGTGTTATTCACWGTTACTGATCAGATCTCATGAACCAACAAGCATCATTTTCTTTTACATTTCTGTATAGAATTGTGATTTATTTTTGAGCAACTTTTGCAGTCACAAGTTCAAACTGATAAATCCTGTTTTTTGTTTCAGTGTTGTCCGTTACTTTTCATTTTCTGCCTGCTGTTGTACAGTGTCATTTAAATAAAAATGGCTTTTCTGTCCCAAGAAAAAGAAGTTTTAACTTTTGTTCAGGATCCTTTGTGGAAATGCAGATTTAGACGAGTTTAAAAAGCAGATTGAAATTTTTATGGCAACCAAATTTGAATGGTTTCATTTGAATACTTCGGTAGATTTAATGAATTTAGTTAAGGCTGAAGCTACTTTTGATCAGTTCTGAGCCATGTTGTTTCAGACGTTAGTTTCCCACAGCAGTCATGTTGAAAATGAAGACTAGATTTTCTAAAACTCATCTTTAAATGAGGACAAGCAGCACTTCAGAATATAACCTGCTGTTTTAATGAGTCAGAGCGCTCAAACTTCACAATTTAAGTGGCACAGAACAAAACTGTCAAATCAGCGTTTCAAAAAGTAAAATTATTCCCATTAAAATAAAAAAAAAATCACACAGGTAAACTGAAACATTCGTCTGGTTGGAATAAATTTATTTGATCTGTTTGTAAACAAGGTGATAAATCAATTTATGGCATTTCTTGGTTTATGCATATGACATCAGATGCATTAAAGACTGTATCCCAGATGTAAGAAAAAAGAAAAAAAAGTGATGAAGAAAGGAAATGAACAGATCAGCAAAGAGGACTTTAAACAGTGTTTTAAATGAGTACACATATCCCACAAGGCCTAAACAGTGGAGCTGAAGCTACAAAAACTAGTAAAGACAAAGTGCAGATGAAATGACTCCTTAGCCAACAGTGGGTAAAATCCATCATACAGATCTCTACATTATGGCACAGGATACACAGGTTCTGCAGTTTCAACAAGACAACCATGAGCATCTTTGTTCCAACTACCATCTCCCATCGAGTGTCATTTCTACTTTTAAAAGTTATGTTTTTTTTTTTATTCAGTTGGACGTTACAGTTAGCAGTACTGAGCGTGGACAGACCGAGTGATACCCCAGAGCTCAACTAACTATAAGAAAAAGGCAATTTACTCCACAGTTATGTAGTTAACACAGCACGGGGTTTGTACAAATACAAGTAAAAAGACAGAAGAATTAGATTCAGGCCTCTCCCACCCTCACCTGACCTGTAGCTTTATAGTTTGCCTGCAGCATTACAGTCTTGTTACTGCTTTCCTTCGTCAGAAAAAAAAAAAAGGTGATCCTTCACATGGTTTAGAGCACTTGTATAAACACCCGAGCTGCAACTACACTTGGTCCTATTAAAAAAAAATAACTGAACACACTCCAGATGGTTATATGCTGGGATRTCTACTGTCCAAAAAATGGCAGCCTTTCAAAAAAAAGGAAAAAAAACAAAAATATATTACAGAAGATGGCAAAACTAAACAGTGTCAAGTGTCTGAGTCCTTGTTACTGTGGAATGTCCATGGATTGTTTGTTTTTGTAGTGAAAGGGAGGTTGTAATGCCAGGAGACGGCCCGTCAGCTTGTGAGCGACACCAACGCTAGCAAAAGCTGGTTTATGATGGCTAACTGAACCGGCCCCTCACAGACAGCCCCCTCCTTTAATCAAGTTGGTTTCAGGACAGTACAGTGACTCAGGTGGGACAGACGGGTAGTGTTTRTGTAATTTAAAGAATCTTGAGAAGTATAGTGTCAGATTTTAGCTAGCAGGTCAGGGAAAACTAAAAAATAATTTGGCAAGAGGGGTCCACGGGGTTTGTCAGAGACGACAGTGGTCCGAGATATGCAGAGTCTCCCCTCCTGGAAATGGAGGAAATAAAGGAAGACGTGATGAGCTTTGTTAAGAGCTCAAGCGCTCCAAAAAGGCATAGGCTGCTCAACGAGGGAGTGTGTACGACTGCGCCTGGGAGGATTAGGTGAGAGGGACCATAAAAAACAAATGCAAGGAATTTCTACTACAAACTTGACACTATAGCTTTTCATGGTCTAGGTTTTCTGCCAGAATTTATGTTTTTGCTGGTCTTCGTTAACAGATTTGTCATGACACCCTGTTTAGCAACAAGCTCATCTTTGCTATGGATCAACTTAAGAGTGTTTTAAAAAGAAGATAGATTACATAAAGCAGGTGTGTAGGGAGGAGGGGAGGGTCTGGGAAAATATGACAACAAAAAGGGAATAAATGAGGGGGAGGGAAAGGTAGGATAGGGGGAAAAAAAAAAAGAAAAAAAACACTAGGACTGGAAGTGGTGTGAAATGCAACAAGGTGGTAAGGGTGAGCTGCTAGCTGGGTACAGGTTGCTTTAGTATCCGGACTTCCTCAGGTAATCAGCCATCTGAAAAGCTTTCTTGTTGAGCTGCCCTCCATGGACACCTTCCTTCCCCATGACCAAAACCATTGCTGGAGTACACAAAAGGACAAAAAAAATTAAATAAATAAATGAATGACAACAGCAAAAGATGAAAAAAAATGAAACTTTTTGTTCCACCTTAGCTAAACATGGGGGCTACATTGCTGGGACAGTCTGAACCCTGCATTAAAGAAATGCTCCTGGGATGTTATTTAATCAAGTCTTGCCTGGATGTGGGGAGGAAACATGGATTTGACAGCAACCTTTTTTTTTTAAGTCCATTTTTTTGAGTTTTGTGTTTTTTGTTTTCATTTTATTATTTTTTTTCTCTCCTACTACACCACATTTACTATGTCTAACTAAAACCCTGAATCCCTCAAGTATTTTGCCATCGAGTATGCCTTCTTATTCAATCCGCCTCCATGGACCCCTTCTTTTCCCATTACCAAGACCAAGACTGAAAGAAAAGAGACAGAGAAGGAACATTTAGAAGGAGTGTGGAAATCACACGTGAAGAAAAAAATAAAAATAAGACATATAGCAGCAGACAGGACAAGACAACAAGAGGACACGGGAGCTGAGGTTTTAGTTTAGGCCTAAAACCTTCTTTTTCTTATCAGAGCTGCTGGTGATGAAGGAGGTTACAGATAAAAAGGACGCATGCAAACCTAATTAAGCCTACACCCGTTACAATTACTGGGTTTGTTTCGTCCCCAGTTTAATTTATACAAACTTTCTCAGTTGAACAAACTGATTTTCTGTTTGGATTTGACAGCGTACTAACAAAACTGAGCTGCACTCCTCTAATCTGTGCTCTTACACTCATCTCACAGCCAGCTGCACACGGATTGCTCAAGCCRTAAACAGCCATTGGTAGAGCTGTCAAATGTGTTATTCCTTTTCCTTTTATTCTGGCCAAACAGTGAGGATCACTGATGAATTTAAGCCAAAATTTCAYGTTTAACAAATCTGAGCTGGTTGTGAAATACACCTGAGGCGTTCTTGTACTGTGAGGAAAAAAAAAAGAAAAACATTCTCACAGTTGGCCGACTGTTGCACGAAAGCATTTAAGAGATGAGCATTTTATCTAGAGATAGTTAATGATTTATGAAAACGTGTATATTTGTCTTACAAATTGACACTAGTTAAAAGTGTCAGTTTCAGGCCGCAGTATACCTGCTGCATTGATTCATTCAGAAAAGCCATATAAGCCTTGCCCTGTTTTGTTTTTCCCCTCCTAAAAACAAGTTAGTCAAAGAACAGGTTCTTCGGGAAAATGTAACATGCAACAAGCCAGCAGCAAAGAATGGAAAAAAAAAAAAAGACAGTTTCTGACAAACTAATCTCTAAAAGCAGCACACACATCAGCATGCTCGGAGTACCTCTCCTCAATACATGCAAGAACCCTTAAAGCGCCCGACAACACGTACGGGGGAACACATTTGTAGTTTACAGACAGTGAGAGGGACAGAGACATGGAAAGTTTAAGGAAGTTCTGAGCCGCAGATTCAGGTCGGTGTGTAGGAGACAGGAAACAGTTTGTCCTTGTAGGCACACCTGTAAGTAACAGTGCACAGGGCCTCRTACAGACAACATGAATAGAACTGGCACAACTCAGGAAAGTCCATAAAGGCATCATGGCCRACTTCTTCCCCTGTGGCATCTGTCTATAATTAAGAAACTTCAAGAGTAATGGACAGGAATAGTTAAAAAATTAAAAATCTCMAACTTTCTTAACCAGTGTCATTAAAAACAGACTTCCCCCTTAAAAAGCTACTGATCGAACCAAATACACTGACTGCAAGATATTTAACAGCTCCAGAGAAGTGTTTCATTCACATGCTAACATTGTTTTGGCCACCTAATGCAGTTTGCATTTTATATACTTAAAACTCTAAATATGTACAATACACACAAATGTACAACTTAAAAACTGTAGGCATATATAAATTTTAAAAACATTTTACCTTTCAATGTAAACAGTTTTATTTTGAAGGATGTTAATATTTATTTTTTGCTAATGCTAAAACATATACACTGCTCAAAAAAATAAAGGGAACACTTAAACAATGCACGCTAAGTCCAAGTAAATCAAACTTTTGTGAAGCACATTCAACTCTGTACAGAACAAAGTACTCAATGCAAATATTTCATTGATTAATATCGGGAGTTAGCGTGCGTTAACTGTTCCCTTTATTTTTTTGATCAGTGTATATTCAGGATGCAGCTCAACTGAACAGTAAAAGCTGT
>NW_013953880.1:37307-39067 GCF_001266775.1 Austrofundulus limnaeus
ATTTATTGGCACCAGGGTGAAGTTTATGGTAAGTTTTTCCTCATAAAATTGTATCTTGATGTGTGTTTGTTTAGTTTACACGTTCGTAAAGCACACCCGCCTTCAGAGTCGAGAACCAATCAAATTTTGTGAAGACAAGCGACCTGAAAGAGCGCGATTCGCAACGCTGCGATCGCTATCGCATCCCGTGTGTCGGGTTTCACCCAGGCTGCGATGACAGCCGTTAATCGCTGCAGTTTGTCGCTGCCCGTGTGTCGAGCCCTTTAGATGTTTCCCTGCTTCAACACAGCTGATTTCAATTGACAAGTGATTAACAGGCTTTTGTTTAACTGCAATCATCTGCAGCAGGGAAACTTCTAAACAAATGCAGGACAGTGCAAGTAAATAAAGCACCTTTCACAGAAATATATTCACAAGGTGCTGTACAATCAACAATGTAAAAATGTCGGAAGGATAAAATGAAACAATAAAACATCAAATCAAGAATAAATTCTAAAATTGTAACTCAGACACACGGTCGGGCAGAGCATGACAAGAGTTGAGTGTTATGTATGCAAGACTGTACAGATCATAAGAAAAATTGTTGAATAAAATAAGGGGGGGGGGGGGCGGGGGGGGAAAAAAAAAAAAAAAAGGGGGGTGGTATGCTAAATATACAATACAAAAACAAGAGTGCTTTTGAGGACCAGGGTTGGGAAACACTGGTTTAGCTAAACACCTGGAGTAAAGGAAAACAGTAGGTATTCAGCTCTGAAAGAAGTGGGGTGCTAAAACAAACTACACTGCTCAAAAACTAAAGGGAACACTTAAACAACGCACGCCAAGTCAAGTAAATCAAACTTGTGAAGCACATTCAACTCTGTACAGAACAAAGATTGGGAGTTAGCGTGCGTTGTTTAAGTGTTCCCTTTATTTTTTTGATCAGTGTATATTCAGGATGCAGCTCAACTGAACAGTAAAAGCTGTAACTAAATTGTTGACGTTGAAATTTGGGACAAAATACTTTTGTTAAAATTACTTGTACATTTCACACCCAACACTACTGAAATACACTAGTTTTCCTCTTAGAACTGAGTGATATAAAGCAGAACACAGTCACCTACACATCTTTAAAACTTATCATATATTGAGGAAAGGTGCATTTAACACCTGTACGACATGCAGTCACAACACAACAGCTATAATGGATCAAATAAAGGGACTATATCAAAGCAGGCCACCATGTAACCGAAGCCATTATACTAAGATTTTAGTAACAAGACAAATAAAAACGTGCTCACCTTTGCCTGCTTTGCCTAAACAAATATTGTATGTTGGCTCCCCCGATTGACTCTTTGTCCGCATGTCCATTGTCCAGTCACCGTCTACTGGGATGCTGTCTCTGATTACTGAGCACTTTCTACTGCCTAAGGTCAGCCCGTTGGTGAAGAATCCCTCGCGGTCCTTTCCTATTAATACGTCGATTTCTTCAGCCTGAAACAAAAAGCACAAAACAGAAAAGGGTTAGACACATTTGTTCATGTCCACACATTTCAGAAGACTGATTCGTGAATCAAATCTGGATCTTATCAATTTGACAAGGTGTGCAGCTGCCTTTTATCATTTTTAAAATTACTTATAGTTTTGATGTGTTGCAGTTTAGCTCGTTTTTCAAACCTGGTACCCAAGGCACACTGCCCTGTATGATTTAAGGGCTCGACACACGGGAGGCGACGTCGCTCGCTCTCCATTCATTTCCTATGGAGCCTGTGCGGTGAGGC
>NW_013953880.1:40067-50238 GCF_001266775.1 Austrofundulus limnaeus
GCTCTGAAAGAAGTGGGGTGCTAAAACAAACTACACTGCTCAAAAACTAAAGGGAACACTTAAACAACGCACGCCAAGTCAAGTAAATCAAACTTGTGAAGCACATTCAACTCTGTACAGAACAAAGATTGGGAGTTAGCGTGCGTTGTTTAAGTGTTCCCTTTATTTTTTTGAGCAGTGTACATCCCAACACATTGAAGTTGTACCATTTCATGTATGATTTTTTTCTCTCTCCAAACGCTTGGTGTATATAAAATGCTTTTTAAAATATGGCAAGTAGAGTTCTTGAAATTACACACACAAAAAATATTTAGTTTGTACCGTTTGTGGTTTGAGTTTAAACAAGATTACACATCACTAGGCCTTAATGACAAATCAAAAGAATAAAAGCTACATCACAGGTCTAAAATAAACATATAAACCTGTTCCATGTAAAGCATTACAAAATAAATGTGCTATAATCAAAACTCAAATGGAAAAGTGGACAAAAGTTTAGGTTTTGTGTGTAAACTCCAGAGCAGAAAGCATCAGTATTGAGCACTAGGGTTGGGCATAATCGTATCGTGTGCAATTAATCATCAGAAAAATATTAATCGATTAATTTTTGGCAGTTGACAATATGATTAATGCTGGCAGACTAACCGCTTGGTGTTCCTCTCTGATTCAAATATGACCAACATTAAAAATTGTGTAATTTATTTACCTATCAACACAATTTAAAGTTTGATGTATAGCCTGAAGTCTAATTTTGACACAATTTGGAACAGATTTTTACGAAGAGCCAATTTTCTCTCTATAAATTAGTCATGTGACTAGGATATAAGGGGGTCCAGGGACTCTGGGGGATTAATCGTCAAATTAATCGTTATCGGCTAAATACCACAATTAATCGTGATTATTTTTTTGCCAATATTGCCCAACCCTATTGAGCAMAAAGCTGTCCATCAATGTCCTGAAATTTCAGGCACATAGTGGGTTAACACTTATTTATCACATTAAAATAATAAACCTCTGCAGTACAACTTGTTACAAAGRGAGGAGGGGTGGAAAAGGAATCGCACTAAAGTGCACAGTCATTGCACACTTGAAAGCAATCAGGAAGAAACAGGAAACTTAATTTYTACTGTTAGGATTAGCATGGAAGCTAACTTCACCAGGCCCCGTTRATCAATGCAGTTTCTCCTTTTCCTGCTCAAAACTTATTCATTTTAACTAAACTCAGTTTAGCAGYTCTTCATAGCGGTCATCAACTAGCCGACCAAGTCCCTTAAAATGCCACTCAGATAGAATAATGCTTAAAAATGTAAAGCCGAAAACCCTCATAACATTTAATGTGAAACATATATTAACAGTTTGTCTGACATGTGATTTTTTTTCCCCCCCAACAAGGAAAAACAACATGGATAAGAATTTACGGACACTCCCAAGAGAAGCCTGAACTAAATGCGGATGGCTCAGCGGATTCATTCATTCAAACACAAGGCCTCAAAAAAAGAAACTAATAGAGACATTTATCTGTTTTTAAGAATAACGATCCCTACAATTCATTTAACATTTGATATATTTGTCAAGTACGGAAAAAAGACAAAATGGAGGCTCAAGGARCCGCCGCAGTTAACCGGTGAGCGCTGAGACAGAGAAAAAACAAATAAATCACCGACACTAGAATTAAATCGTGTATAATAGTTGACGCTGCTCCACAAACATCATCACGTTTATCGTTTTGTTCAGCTTTCATGAATAGAATGATTTAAAATAAAACATAAAATAAAAAAAACTGGGAGTGTATCCGCCATTTTGGAGAAAGGGGCGGTTGTGACGGCGTGATTTCACCGAAGCCGAGCAGGAGAAAAAGACCCAGCGCGTCAGACACTGCTAGCTTGTAGCACCAATTTGTTTCCCACTGAGCAGGAAGCTCAAAGCTAACTGCGAGCTAGCTACGCTGGTATAAATCTAAAAATACTAAACGCTTGAGACTATAGGTGCGCGAATCCAAGAAAGTAAAAACTAAAATTCCGTAAGAAATTGATTTTGAGCTAGATTGCTACTCAGCAACACTGGCTGGTGGTGTGCTGAAAAAGGCTCTCTTGGAAAATTCTAGCATCCCAGCCTGCCATAAGAACACCGGGTACACTTGCATAACGAAAACACTTTGTTTTATCATACGTGCAAAYGCTAACCCGTGTCACTTGAGTCTTTCATTCAATTTAAATCTACATAAAATGTCTGCTTTTCGTTAAGCGGGAAGGGGTTTGCTTCCTTCGGCGGGGGTGCGTTTTTCGGCACAACACGGGTATCACGCTAGTTAGCGTTGCTAACCTATTAGCAGCATTAGCTTTAGTTCATTGGAGTACTTAAGTCGCTAGCTTGGGTTTCTATTGAGTGACTGGCATTTATATTTCCCCCAAAGGTATWTAACAATAGATTAGTTCGCAGCAAAAAGAGACGATGTGAAAGGCTAACCAAAAAATTAAAAAAAAAAATACAGTCCACCCCTGCGTGTCTGTGTGACCACCGGATGCCATGTGTACCGCACTAATTCAACAAGGCCTGGCTATGCAGATAAACGTACAGCCATGCTAAATGTACATTTTCGCCTTTTTTTCAAGTTACAGATACTGAAACAAAGAGCACACTAACCGTCAGGTTGGCAAAGACACCGCCGGTATACGCTGCCCAGACGTATTTGGCGTCCGTGTACCCAACAATGGCTGCGTCCTGGCAGGTGCCATCAGCCATCAGGTTGTCCACGTAGCTTTGCCAGGACATGTTAGTGATAGGGTGGGAAAAGGTACGCTGAGTAAAGTTAAACCACAGTCGTCTCTGAAACGACGAAAACCTGCGAGGAAGCTGCTTTTATCGGTGGCTATAGTGATCTCCAGCAAGCAAAGCCCCACCGGCTCCGTCACGTCCCGGCTTTCTTCTGGTCCAGGCAACGAAGAGAAGCCGCTGCGAACAGACAGAGGCTTGGGTGTAGTCCTGGCTATATCCCTCCGCCTGAGTTGTTATTCGTCCTGCTTCCACAAAATACTACGCGGCGGAGGAATACCACGAAAATAAAACCCACAGACTACTTTTCGCAGTCTTTTTTTTTTTTTTTTTTTGCTTTGTGTATATGAGATTTTAATTAACAAACAGAAAAGCCATTTTAAAACCTCATGTACATTCCAAAGTTTTGAAATAATTTTGGTTAAAATATTTTTATTCAGAATTACACGTTGTTGTAGCTTTTTTTGTGCCCAGGGCAGGAACAAGAAAGATGTGGGGCCTTGAGATGAAGGAACTTTTTGGGACCATGTCGATATTATTTATTTAAGTTACAAATAAAAATATGTGAGTGTGTGCACAGTCATTTCAAGGTTATAATTCACGCAGAGAAGGGCTGCTGCTTTGATATAAAATGTAAAGATTAAAGCACAGAAAATTTATACTTAACACATGAAATTATGAGAAAATTTACTGTCGCAGTTTACTCATAAGTCAGCCGTCCCTGTGCACTGTTTCTCTATTCAAACAAGAACCAAATCATTTTTGAAGGGTCACAGGATTTAGAGAAATTTCAGTGAGAAACAAACTACAAAAACCTACAAACCCAATCCATGATAGCTCAAATTTACACAGAGWGCTCTGTTGACTTTGAAACTGTAAAAGATTTGAAGCAAATACGCAAACAAAAACAAGCAGTTTTCAATTCTTGGTTTTAACAAACTGAAACTCTTCCCAAGTGGGGTGGGTTTTGCACATTTCTGGATTTAAAGTAAAGACATTTGAAAACCATCAATTCATTAAAAAACAATATTTTGTGATCCTCTAAGGCCCTGGGCTACCGCCCTGTTCAGCCCTTTGGAAAGTCCAGCCCTGCTTGCCCTAACCCTCAATCATTAAATTACAATGCAGTCACCACACAGACACAATCAATGAAGCAGTCAGTAGGAAAGCACCCTAATCAAAACACAGTAGGAAAGAAAAAAAACAACAACGCGTAATTTATCACTCGGGTCAATGGTCGTTGCACTTTGAACAAGTTAAACCGACATTTTAAAAAGCTTAAATAACATGAGGGGTGTGACATGTTTCTCTGGGAACACACTTACGCACAATAAGAAAAGAGTTAAATTAAAAACAAATCTGCATGTGTGAGTTTACATAAAAATGACGTGACAAGGTCAAAGTGTCAACAGACACACCTGTCGATGATCCCAGTTATGAAATCAAACCCTTGACTTCTACAGGACAATATCAGACCAGCAGGCCCTCATTTGTCTGTTTGTTTTTGCTCCATGGAAACCATTCATAAGGAAACTACACGACTCCTATGGTCTAGTTGTTCCCTTTCCTTTGGCTCTTCTTGATTTGTATATGCATGAGCTGGAAATGTTCTCACCAAAGAGTTCACACAAACTAAAGAAGTTGTTCTGGTACATTTGTTTTTGGAAATATTCTGCACGTGCCATGTTTTTTTCTCCAAGATCTCTTATTTTGAAATGTATGATGTGCTTTTTTTTTTTGAATGCACAGTCTTGCAAATCTTTTCAAAAAAGAAAACACAAATCATTAGTTAGCGACTTGCAAAAGTCAATAGACAGCAAGTTAGGTGGCTCAAAGATGCAACCACACACACAGTCCTTCCTAATAAAAGACTAATTTTCTTCAACACCACTCCTTTAACCTTTAAACAGGCCTGGTTTGTCTTTCTTTAGAAACATTTCTCCCGCCTCTACCCACAGAAAGTGCAGAGAAAGTTACTCATTGACCCAACCTGTCCGTCAGTCAGACAGACACACCCGGATCCTGAGCTCCTGTTGGCTGGCGGGCGCTCGTTTCTATGGTCACCTGGGTTTTAGCGCCTCTGCTGATTCAAAATGGTTGGACTTGCGGCTCCACCGCTCAGCCTGGGGATGAGTCATGCTCATACAGATGAGCTAACTTGTTTGCGTCAGTGAAAGCTTCGTTTTGAGCAGGGTGATTAGTTTACTCTAAAACAGATGGATAAGGCAGCTTCTCAAGCATTTTTCCTTTTTTTAAAAATACATATTCAGAACATCCATCTTTAAAGGATACTGAACTGTTTAAAAGCAGCAGTATCACTGTTCTGCAGCCATTATGTTGTTTACAATGATAGGCACAGCTAACCAAAAACTTAGCTTCGCTAACCTCTAATCCGCTAAACAAGAATATTAATTCCGCTAACGAAGCATGACTAAATGGGCTAAGAAATAGTGGAAGCTAATGCTTACCGCTAAAACAACTTCAATTTCTTCCAGACTGGCTGTGTCCAAATTCAGMSKCTGAATTTGGACACAGCCAAACACAGGYGAGACTGACACAAACCTGTTGTTGGTTTTCTGTTGGTTTAATTTGAAGGTGGGTGGGATCATATAGAATAGAAACAGCCTTTATTGTCCCGTACGGGGAAATTCGGTGTAGTAGCAACAGCGTGTACATACATCAATCCACAAAACAGTATGTTGTTAGCGTCTCAGAGCTTTGACGTGTGAAGTTCTGGGTGGGGTGTGGTGGGTGTGACGCAGGCCTCAGAATTAGAATGGAGTTGGGTGGAGGAGGTGGGGGTGGTGGAGAGCTGCTAGGTGCAAAGCTCTGATCTGAGAGGTTTGTTGGTGGTGGAGGGGCCGGGCTGGGGGAGGGGTGGGTGGCTGGTCAAACCTGCTGAAGAACTGATTCAGATCGTTCACCCACCCCAGGTCTCCTACAGCCTGCAGGTTTGTTTTATGGCCTGAGATGTTCTTCAGGTTTCTCCACACCCTACTGGTGTTATCTTGCTGCAGCTGGTCCTCCATCTTCTTCCTGTAGATGTTTTTCCCCTCTCTGATATKKCTTCTCAGATCCTTCTGCACAGCTCGCAGCTCCTCSYTGTTTCCTGAYTTAAAGGCTCTCTTTCTCTCCTTTAGCAGAGCCTTTATTTCAGGGTTGATCCAGGGCTTATTATTGKTGAAGCACCGTACTGTCCTGATGGRTACAGTGTTGTCCACGCAGAAGTTTATGTAACCTGTGATGCAGTCTGTGATGTTGTCAGTGTCCTCTCCATGAGGAGAGCTCTTCCCACACCGTGGAGCTGAAACAGCTTCTTCTGTCTCCTCGGTCCATTTCCTCGCTGTACGTGTCACCACTGGTTCCCTGCGTACCAGATGTTTGTAAACAGGCTGGAGATGAACCAGGTTATGGTCTGACCCTCCCAGAGGAGGCAGTGGTGATGAATTATATGCATCTTTGGTGTCAGCGTACAGTAAATTTAGTGTGCTGTATTTCTGGTGTGGCAGGTTACATATTGGGTGAAGTTAGGGAGAGTGGAGGATAGAGACACATGATTAAAGATCAGAAAGAGRGCCTGTGGATGTGTGGCAAATAAGCCAATCAAAACCAGTGATATATTCATCTACTTGCCACTTGTGAACCTTTTAGCGGACTTGAAATTAGCAGAAGCTAATCGGTCTGTTTAGGGTTTCCAAAGTTAGGGGGAAATGCTRATGTGCTAAATAAGAAGCTAGTTCCGCTATTAGCGGATTAGCAGATTAGCAGAACTGTGTCCACCACTAGTTGTTTACTTTTATGTCCCACGACAAAAGAACACAAAAACCAGATGTTTTGTAATAAGACGTGACGGGGATCAGACTAAGCTAATAACACCAAAGTTTGGGTCCATATCTGCAAAGTGGAAGCTTAAACATGAGAAGAACAACCTTCAACACCTCCTCCTTGGTTCTGCAGGAGGTTCTTTGTCTCGCGTAGCCGGAGCCAAAATCAGCTTAGACCATTTTTCACCACAACTGATCAAAATCATTTATTCATGACCCCCGTTTCACTCGTCCTGCATCACTGCAGAAAAAAATAAAGATTTATTTTTTATTCATTTAAATCTTCGCAGTGGTTATATCAGCGGTATCAGTATCCAAATTTGTTTTATTTATGTTAGATGAGATAAAAAAAAACATTGAAATTACAACCTCAATTCCAATAAAGTTGGGATGTTATGCAAAATGTAAATAAAAACTGAAAACAATGATTAGTTATTTTTATAGTACACAAACACAAGATATTTAATGTTCAAATGGATACAGTTTTTTGCAAATCTTCACTCTTTTTAAATTTGATGCCTGCAACAGGTTCCAAAAAAGCTGGGACAAGGGTAATATTCTGTTTTATTTATTTATTTTTTATGTTTTACACAGCATCCCAACTTTATTTTTGCTTTTTAACGTATCTTTTTAGTCTTAGCGTAACTGATGGTAAGAAGTGTATGTGAAGTGATGGATTTGTTTTTAAAGCTGATGTGTGTCTTTTTATTAAACAAAATAACATTAATCCTAATTTAAGTGTAATTTTTGGTTATTTTTTTTTAAATTAGGTGGCACGTAGCTGCGGTAACCTTTGACCTCTGAGACGAATCAGCTGTTGAGGGTCCTCCTTGCGTTGGACACACAGTGAGGACGTCTTTCTGCGTTTCACCCATCTGAGGAAAACAATGACGTCACACCCCACACACACATGCAAACTGAGCCTGAACAGCACACACCCAAGCTTTATGAACCAAATGGTAAAATGTGGGTATGCAAACGTGCTCTGGACTCACGGTTCCACAGGAGAGGTGAGTTTACATCAACCCCCRGAGGGCAGGTTTGGATTTGAATAGCGACGGTGCGGTCAGAGGGCTTCACATGCAACACATAGCAGGAGGAAGAACTGAAGCCACGGATTGGTTACAGTTATCACTGTTTTTATTTGATTCATTTCTAATTTAGCAAATAAAAAGAACTTGTCATAAAATTAATATAAATATATTTTCAATTTAATCCTAAAACAGTTTTACAACTTTGGCATAAGAGGCTATATTTAAGTGATTTGCATTCCTTCAAGGAATTCTAGACTTCTTATTTTATCTTCATCCTTTGTTCTGTAAAATAATTAGTTTCTCTTAAACACTTGATATAAAAACATAATTGCAGCCATAATTTAGTTGTTGATTCAAACTCTTGTGTTTACACACATCTCCAAAAGTTTGAATATTGTACTGAAATCAGAAAATTTTGCTTAAAAAGTGATACATTTCTGAGCGTTCAGAAGGACAGTTGTCGTCCTGCAGGCCGTGCGGGTGCACACGCAGGCCTACGTTCAGTGTGATAATGTACAAACTGAGAGTATAAAGGCCCAGTGTTGTGAACACATGAATAGTCAGGATTCACAGAGAAAGACRAAGTGACTTTTAGTCTGAACGGACATATTTATGCTCTAATTTTACCGTTACTGTTCGAGAGGCTGTTTGTGATTTCCGTTAGGATTTTTCAAAAAGCTTTATTTCTTTATTTACAATCTTTGCATTTTGTTCATAAATAAACATTTTTGGACATTTACAGTCGTTTGTAAATGTCAAATCAAAATGGAAAAATAGTTGTGATCAATGACATGCATTGTTACTTTTAAACAAATAAATAAAATAAAATGTATAAGTTTCTGTAGGTGGTGCTGCTCCCTCTTATTTAACTGCCATCAAACATTAAAAGCAGCTGTTTCCTGCTCCTGATATTCGGCAAACACTAAAGTTAACCTTTTGCTAATTTTAGCATATAGTTAGCGTTTTACTAGAACTGCTTTCTAGCTAGACTTTAGCTATTTAGCTTGGCTTGGTTTCTAGCTAAACTTTTGATACCTTTTGCTTTTAGCTAGCATTTGGCTGCTTTTGGCTTCTAGCTACAATGCTAGAAGCCACTTCCCCCACTGTTTTTAGCAAATAGACAATTTTACTAGAATCGGTTTTTAGCTAGCCTTTTAAAACCTTTAGCTAGCATTTAGCTACGTTTGGCATAACCCTTTTACTAGTAGGCTATTTCTAGCCTCTTGATACATTTAGCCTAAGCCTTTTGCTCATCCTATCTGCAAGCTAGAACAAAGCTACATTTATTTTTCAGATAGACTTTTGCCAGTTTTAATTTTTAAGCCAGAGTTTTTGCTACTTTTAGTTTACCATTTGAAGTTATTAGCTTTAGCTACTGTTTTGCAACTTTAACTTTTAGCTAGCATTTAGCATTTATAGCTTTTAGCTAGTATTTACATTTTTTGCTTATAGCTAAGATTTTGCTTCTCTTAGTTTTTTGTTTTGTTGTTTTTTGAGCTTGTGTCTCTGTTGCTACATTTTGCATTTCAGCGACGATCTCATCCTCAGTCAGAAATGAGTCAACGTTTCTACACCTGCCTAGTCCTTTGACCACCACACCCACTGATAAAGATGAGTGTTTACAAGTCATACTGTATACAGTGTACCTCCAGTCCAACCTACACAACCATTTGCAAACCACAACCCACATATACACACACTTCCTCACATACAACATGTGTAAAACTCTTTTTAAACAGCGCACCTGGCATTTGCAAGGGAAATAAATGGGACATATCTTTGTAATACAATTTTAAAAAGGGTTAGTTGACAAGTGTTTTTTAGTTTGTATGAAGTATGCTTCAATTATTTAAACCTACCCATGTCAAATCTTACTGTCACAACAAGTGCATGTATATATATATATATATATATATGTATGTATGTATGTATAAACAGACATAAGTCATAGTTTCACATAAAAACTATAAAAAAAATCACATTCATTAAGTCATGCTTCAAGAAAGAAGACACACCTTTCCAATATGAAACATTTGGGGCTTGAGTTGAAGTCACTGACACAAAGAACACTTTTTTATGCAACAGTAAACAAAGTCCAAAAACAAAAACGAAGTGATCTATATCCAGAAACAAACCTTTCTGCAAAAAAAGGGGGGAAAAGAACACGCTTCTGTGGCAAGGAATAAATCATAAACATAGGATAAAGCCCACAGGAGATAGAGTTTATAGGAGCTACTTTAGTCTTCAAAACTAAACATCATCATAATAAATTATGTGCACAAAACCACATATGCATATTTCCAGGAATTTTGCCAGAATTTACGATTTGCATGCAGGACAAGTACAAACATAAACGAGAGTCAGATTACAAAGACTGTTCACAAGATGTYCAATTTATTTAAAGTTCTGGTTACATTTTATCATTTTTTATTACTGTTTGTGTTTTATTTCTTTTATTAATTTATCTTAGTACATAATTAGCACAGTATCCTGCTTGAATGGATGAAAAGATACAGATATACAGATTATCAGACTGTCAGAGAG
>NW_013953881.1:0-6997 GCF_001266775.1 Austrofundulus limnaeus
ACACATCATTGAAAAATGCAAAACAACTAGGCTGTGGTCGAAAATCAACCTACAAAATCAACACATCAACCTTTATACAAGGAAATAACACTGCTTTTTAAACCTCCGCTTTATTATTTTGAGAAGTTTGTCTTTTGCATCATCAGATGGGAACAAAACAGTGATATCACCTTGTTAAATAGCAGCATCAAAATTTAAACATCAATCCACTTAATAAGTTAAAAACATCTGATTTAATTGGCGATTGCACTAAACATTTTGTATATAGTATATTCTGAGCAGTAGCCATGTTGAATGAACATTTAGAAGTAGTGAATTCAGAGTTTGTTGGGTTGTTTATGATTATACTTTGCCTGGTAACTTCTAACCAAACGTTTCTGCTCGCTCCTTTTGCACAATTCAAAAAGGTAAGGCTTGTGCCAAGGCCACAGTCAAAGCTTTGTGGAAAAGAGGGGGCTGGGGTGGGGTTAAATTGCACTTTTAAGCCTCAAGCTTTCACATTGTATTTGCTACATTCTGATCAGAACCGTACCAGAGGCATCTACCGTCAAAAGTTCAACTATGTACAGTATATATGGCTCTCTGGACACCATGTTTCCTCTGCAAACGTGCCAGCCCTTGGGCGTCCCAATTGCATCGGATGTCCAATCAAAAAGAGGCTTTGTCCAACTGAACCATTCGACCTGAATACGTGTATTTTTGGCTGCTGGTATGTAATCATTCCAGTAACCCAGTCAGTCATAAATTAAATTGTCCCTACAAGGCATCAGAACATCCAGTCGTTATGGCATTCCAACTGTCAAAAGGGTAAAGTAAACAATGGCTGAAACAAAATTAGAATAATTAGGTATATACTGTGGTAATAGTGCAGTTCTAGAAGGGCATTCACATGTAAACCAAAAGGATCTATGCATTAAAAACAGACTGTTCTCAAGCTACCTTCAAACAAAATTCAATGTAGAAATGCTTTGTTTCAAAGAAGAAAAAATATATATTTACAGTAAGAAAAAAATCCATGTTCAAGGCACTACATTCTTGCAAATATTTTTAATGTAAATACTGTCCCATTACTGAATCTTAATCTTAAGCCACTTGTGTTTGGATTCCAATGTAGTGTTTTAAAGTAAACAAAAAGGTAAAAACAGAGGGAAATTGGTTTCTGACTGCAAATAAAAAATGTATTTTGTGGCTGAGTTAATTGGGAACCACTTAAAAAAGCATAAGCCAAAAAGCAAAATGTATTCAGATATTACCAACATGTACTGTTTGGTTTACATACATACACACCATTTACAACAGATATACGTGTTGTTTAAAGAAAACCAACACACTGTTCTTTACAAGATCAGACTATATACATTTGTGGCTCTTATGAACAGTGTAAAGTAAGAACAGACTCTCCCGAAGACACCGAAGCATTTCACTCAGCAGATTAGGTAGTTCTAGCGGTTTTTGAAGATTGGCTGGTCTCAGGATTGTGCATGACAAAAGGGAAGGCTTGGATCCCTGGGTTTGCCATTGTGCTGTATGGTATCACTCTTGGAGCACCAAGCATCCCTACAGGAACCACAGAGCCTACTGGACTGGTCACGCCTGCCCACTGCTGTGGATAAAGAGACATCGGAGCCATCCCACCATAGGAGCCTGCTGGTACAAGGAAACCAGAAGGGAGCACCATGGAGGCGTTTGGTGCCAGGGCTGCAGGCAGACCAGGGCCTAAAGCAGTAATCACTGGGCATGGGAGCGGTGGCTGGAACTTGTTGGTAACAACAGGGTATTTCATCTGGAATAGGAGGGAGTTGTTGTAGAAATTTGTGCAAAGACTGACTCAAACAATGAAAACAAGACAGTTTATTAAGGCTTTTATACACCAAACCAACAAAAGATAACAAAATGCCTCCTGTTGTGTTCATTTCTATATGTGCAATAATAAACAAACAACTCTACACAAAGACTCCATCCAGCCGTCCATCAGTACATACAGTCTGTAACGGTGCAGGAGGACATCATGTAGCCATTGCAATTATATTCATCCATCCATACTTGCTTCATCTCTTCCAGATCATGGGGGTCACTGGTGCCCATGCTGGGCTGGGCCTACAAGGTGATTTTACCCTGCATTGCACTGCCCGGGCGGGGTTCAAACCCGGTTTTGGCACTTTTGTATTAGCCCTTATGGCCCAGGTCCACCCGATTTCTAAAACCTCAAGAACTGTGGTTCCAAATGGGTCGGGCTGCTCGGTCCCATTTGATGTCAGCTATTGTTGCTCATTGATTGACTCACTGACCGGGGGGGTTACGTCACATAGATGAGATTAACTTTATGTGAATCGTTTGAGGCAACTAACATTTTTTTCACGAGTTTAACTATAAAACAGCAGCAGCAAGCTACCAAACAACAACAAGCTAACAAAAAGCTACTGTTAGCTTAACGTTCTCTGTCAACCCTACTCTCTCGTCTTAAGAGACCTACTGCTGGATGGTCCGGTTCAATATTTGGTGCCTTCCAGTTTGGTGTACTTCATTTTTGTTTTGTTGAAAATAAAAGGAAATAAGATTGTGCTTGTTTAATATTATGATCCTGCCCATATTGAGACAGCTCTCTGCTCAAACTAAACACAACTGGGGCCAGAGCAGAGTAAAGTCGGGCCAACTGGTGTGGGGGGTGGGCCGGGCTGAGTCGAGTTGAGCCTTACAATGCAAAAACGCCTTGCATACGTGCCAGGGTACACTCTGGACAGGTTGCAAGTCCATCACAGAGACAAACAACCCTTTACACTTTCACTCACACCTAGGGGCGATTTAGAGTTGCCACACTAAACTAGCATGCATGTTTTTGGTTTGTGGGAGGAAGCTGAAGTAACCAGAGAAAATCCACACATGCAAGGAGAGAACATGCAACCTCTACCCAGAAAGGTCACCGGCCAGGATTTGATCCAGCAACCTTCTTGCTGAGTGACAACAGCTCTACCAACTGAGCCATCGTGCACAGTTGGCACCATCATAAATAAATCAGTAATCAATATTTTATTAAAAATAGAAAACAAAACAAAAAAAATCAGTTAAACACCTCAATGTTTGTAAAGGGGACATTTTTACTTTGTGTTTTAATATACAACCAAGCTTCTTGAGTATAGAGTAAAAAAAATGAGTTAAACTAAAATGTTTCTTTTCAGTACACTTATTCCCATTTTAATGTTTTGTGCAGCTAAAAACAGTTTACGTCACTGTAACATATGGAGTTTTATTACTGTGCTAAGCTATAAGCTTCTCTTGATAAGAGAAAAATGTTTATTATTATTATTATTATTATTATTATTATTATTATTATATAAACTAGAGGGGAAAAGATGTTGAGCTGAACCAACAGTGTCTCGGACACCAAACAGAGAAAAGGTAGTGTCTCACTGGGCTGACACCAGAATACACTTCTTACAAAGAGAGAGCAGAAAAAAGGCCGTGCTTTAAAATCGGTGGCCACTTAAATTCAGCGATACTGCAGCTGAAAATTTCACTCAATATTGAATCCTGTTTGAGTTCCCAGCTAGTCTCCAACAGATGTAGTCCAGTGAGAGACGAGATTAATAGACATGATTTCACCAACTTCTTAACGTTCTCAGCCTTTGTCACCTTGGTGTATAAAAGCCCCAATAAACCACCTCATCACTTATCCCACTTATTAAATCTAAATACCTCACATGCACCTGCTCCCATCAGGGGTGGTCTGCCTTCAAAGCCTTGCAGGCACCTCTGCTGTTTCATCTGGTTCAGGGAGGGTCGTGTCTGACTGGCCGCTGCGACCGTCTCTTTTGTCCAGTCGTCTACCAGTTTGTGAAGATCCTCCGTGAACGTGCCTCTCTTGTTGTTGCTGTTGTTGGTCTGAACCTGAGCGAGCCTCGCAAACGTCTGGGGAGAGGGTGACGTCGCCGCTGCGGTGATTGGTGGCTGTGTCTGACCGGAGGCCGTCTGTGCTGTGGTGGTGTTAAGAGAGGACCCTGTAAAAAAAAATTAGGTAAATAAAAAAAAAGGTCTTAGAAATCTTCGTACAAGAACTTGGAAGCTATCAAATCAATTGGCTGTGGTATGGCAGAATTTGAGGCAGTTTAGACAAAAATGAACTTATAGCACTGTCACACAAAAGCCAACTTTATGTGAAGCCAGAGTGAATGTGCATGAAAACCACATCAGACATATTTTTGCCAACCTTGTAGCCAAAGGATTACAACACAGAGGACTCCAAAAGAAACTACAAAAAATGAAATGTCTGATTTGCAGGCAGTGAAACTCCAAAATAAAAAAATAAAATAAAAAAATGCCATGCAAAACAAAAAGTGCAACAATCTGTAGTCTTAGTGCCCAGGTCTTAAACATATAGCACCAAATCTCCAAGTGCCAAAAACAAGAACACAAGTGTACATACATACAGAAGTAGTACCAAGGTTGTGAGGAATAGAGTAAGAAATACAGAGAAAAAAGTAAATAAGATAGTTACTACTACTGCGCTCTTTGCCTAGACATAGTCGTTTCAGAGTGGACCCTATAAAAAGGTAAAACAGCACAAGACAGAAACAGTTAGGCCAGGACACACTGCACACCACAAGAATGTGGACAAGCTGCTTCAGAAGCACATTCAGCTATTAAAACAATTGTGGAGAGAAGGAGGAGGAAAGGGGGTTTTATAAAATGACTGGAAGAAAAGAGCCAAAGCATCCCTTTGGGTAATCGTAGAAACACTGGCTACCATTAAGTGTACCTGATAAACATTAATAAAGCACATTATGGCTTAGATTGTGGTGTAATGACATCCAGCTTCTGCTTCTCGTTAGGATGAAGGAGTTTTTGGACGGATGCATAACTATGACAGTATTTTCTGTGTTTATCGGTTGGTAATGTTTTGTATGAATCAGTGGAAGAGGAAATATTAAAGACAAGATCCCTGTCCATGTGAGAAAGCCTGTGAAACAATAGTGTGAAATCTAAACAAAATAAAGCTTCACGAACTAAAAGAGCACACAGACACTAGAGGGAACTTTTCTGAGTCGGCACTAAAGAACATGCAAGTAACTGAGGAGAAGTCAAAAACAAAACAAAACCAACAAAAAAAAAAAACAGTAATATTGACGATACAGCCCTTCATGTGGTGAAGCATGTCTCCATCAGAGCACTGTTTGGCGTCTGCGTCATGCACGTCTTCTCCATCCAAACATGAGGGACAGGGAGAGCAAAGGGCCCTGTCGAGCAGATTTCCTCTGAATACACAGGACTGCAGGCTCAGGCAAAAGTGCCTTTATGTAAGGGATGTTGTACAATAGAAATTAACAGTGGATGGAAATAAACAATAAATTAATAGGGTATAAAGACAGGCATTTTCTCACACACGTACACACACTTGTAAAACAACCCCACTGTCTTTAACTTCTGACCTCAAGCCCATGTTTGGACAGGACTATCAGAGTCCTCAAGCTGAAGTGTGCTGATGACATCTATTTTTTTAAGCCAAAAGCACTGTGTTAAACAACTGAATGAGGAGGAGGTAATGTACCCACAGATTAATGGATATGAATGCAACTACTGTTCTTTGAACTAAAATGATTGCCAGAGGGGAAAAACATGAATACAGCTGCTTATTACGATTTACACGCAGCTTGGCGATTAAGTATCAATCAAATAAATGTTTCATTCTTGATTTGATTCTGACCGCCCAACACTAAATGTCTAAGAGGTAAAATTACAGGTAAAATGCCAGTGATTCAGTGAAGTGTCATTTGAGCTTATTGCCATGACTGAGCTTGTGCTGCAAAATTGTTCTAAAGAAAAAAGTACAATATAAAACTATTAAAGTTGACATCAAGCCGTAGTTCAGTTACCAGGTATGTGTCTGAATGCAAAAAATATACAGTGCGAGTCAAAAGTCTCAGGACACCCTTTTATTTCAGAAGCAAAATTAAATCTCTGAATGTCCCAGCAAGTAATGAGTGAGGGGTCCTATCTTTTAGGCTATGTTTGGAACATGATCGCCATCTTGAAATTTGCCATTTTGGAAGATTTTTCAATCAGATTTGCAATATCTCTTGTGATTCAAAAGCCATCAACACAGAAAGTTGCAACAACTAAAAATGTTGTCTGTGATGTACATCTTATTTGATGTGTTCAATGTGCTGAACACAGACAAACCCGTGTCACTGACCTCTGAACAAGAAATATTGCACAAATGACTGCAGTGATCCATTTCTGAGATAATTCTGGTTTCCTTTGATATGCTACACGACCACCTTCCCATTGAAAAATCCTCCAATATATGAAAGATGGAAGATTTTTCCCAATGGAAAAAACTTGAAAATCTAATATGGAGGCTTTCAAGATGGCAGCCATGTGGCACCCTCATCCATTACTTGCTGGCGTATTCAGATATATGCATTTTTTCTCTTTTGTTTCTAAAATAAAAGGGTGTCCTGAGACTTCTGACTCACCTGCATTTTAAATATAACTAGATGGCACTAACAGTTTTAAAAACCCGTTTCTAAAGGTCTTACGGGATGCAGAACAAACTTAAATGTGATGTGGTGGCATTACACTGTCAAACAAGTCTGAAGGCAATTTAAGACAAGCGTTTGCTTTCAAATTACATTATTTCTATTATTATTATTATTATTATTATTATTATTATTATTAATAATCATTATTTTACGATCTGATTCAAGTAACAGATGAGCCAAAACACGAGTTACTGGCCCACTGAAAAACAAACATTTCCTGGCTGCACAAGTCTTTTGTTATCGTTGTGTGCTTCTTCGGTATTGTACCGGATTTAAAGGGAACCACAATTAGTTTTGGCATTAGTCTTTATTTGATAAACATTTATTTTAACTGTAACATAAAGACTGTAAAAATATGTAGGCTGTTTATCCATCCATCCATCCATCCATCCATCCATTTTCTTCCGCCTATCCGGGGTCGGGTCGCGGGGGCAGCAGCTTCAGAAGGGAGGCCCAGACCT
>NW_013953881.1:7997-25076 GCF_001266775.1 Austrofundulus limnaeus
GGCCCTCTGGAGGACCACACGGGGGTGTGGGAGGGCCTTGTGTTTGACACATGTGGCCTACAGTATTTTTACAGTCTTTATTTTACAGTTAAAATATGTTTATCAAATAAAGGCTAATGTTACAACTAATTATGGATCCTTTAAACAGATTACAGATTTACATGACGTCAGTTTACTAACATGATGTACGCATGAGATTAAATACCTCTGGCTCTCAGGGGGAAAAAAGTACACAGAAGAATACTTAAGGATGCTGAATTAAAGGTGTGATTTAAAGGAGTAAATAAAAGAAAGGGGTCATGAACATCAGGTGAGGAGGCCTGTAAGGAGGGTGAAAAATAATATCCACTAAACTGAACTTAATTTAAAATAAAGAAGAATGAAGATAGAGGCAGGTTAAACAAAGTGTATGGAAATGAGCAAAGGGAAATAGAAAAGAACAAATACAAACAGATGGACAGAGACACAGGTCCACTGAGGAATCTAGTGCGTGGTTTGCTACTAGATTTATAGGTGACTCTCTCTGACGTTTGGTGGTAAACCGTCCAGCCTGTAGGAATGAATATAAGAGGGAAGAAGAAGAGAAGAAACAAAGAGAGACACTTTGAAAAAAGTGCACAGAGAATGAGATGAGAAACCCCCACCATCAAAAGCACCAAAAAAATAAAAAATAAATTTAAAAAATGACATCGAGCGGGATATTTGGAAGAAACTAAACCCACTACAGATGCCAAAGCAAACAGTTCAAAGCAACACATGAGACTATGTCAATGAAAAGGGTAACTATTAGTCTAAATATGGGGTTTTATTCATCTAATTAAAGGTGCTGTGGAAAATAAGGTTTGACAGTGAAATGAGATTCAGCTGTTCTGAATCTGGGATGGCGATCAATGCAAGCAGGTGATCAGAACAGGGATCTAACAGAGTCTCAGCCTCACATTACTTTGTGGAAGTGCATCATTGCATGAACACAAAAAAGAGAAGGAGAGAGGGGAAAAGCATTATTGATGTTCATCAGGTGGGAAAAGTAGAATAAGGCAATCTATACTAGATTGAACTACACCAATCCACAGTCAAATACACATACTGTGTACTAACAAAAACAGCCTCCCACAAGAATACCGATCACCTTCAGACCAAGGTTTTTAATCTGTGGGGTGAAAACTGCAACTAGTCTCGCTTTAAGTCATCTTCATGTTTCTAGAAAACGAATAATGTTCATGGCAAAATACAAAAAGGCCACTGCTTTTTTAAAACTGCTTGCTTAGCTAAAGAATTATGGAGGACAAGACTGTAAGCTAATAAAATCCTTAACAAATGGCTGAAACCAAAATGAACCTGTAAAAACACTTTATTCTTTGGCACATTTTAAAAAACACAACAGTGGTAATATCATGGTTTGGGCTGTTTCACCAAACATAACTCAAGACGAGCTATTGAGTGGTGTTACATTTACATTTAAATTGATGGCAGAAAGCAATGAAAAATATCAGTATCTGTGAAATACCCAATCCACAAAAACAGCTAATTTAGACAAGTCTTTACCATAAATCAACCCATCCAATCAGTTCTGCACATGAACTTCAACGTGATGTGGCGAACTTGATTAGTTACAAAAACATTTACTTGAAATTGTTCCAGCATAAAGGAGCCAAATTAGAAAGTTTTCTGCCAAGTTTTTGCCACCGATACGTCACAGTGAATTATGATCTCAGCCAATAAAAACAAGCTGTTTTTATCCTGGTTGATTCAATGAAACTGTGGATTGGAGGAGTCCAACTTCTCTTGTGATATAGTTTTAAGCTGTCTCCTTATCTACCCTTTGTTGCTTGTTTGATTCAGAAACAGAAAAGGGTTCACAAATATTTTGAGCACAACTGAATTAATTTAGTTTTTAGACATAAATTTACACTGCAGGCTGCACACATTGTACATCACAGCTGTGTGTATATTCACAAATACTTTGTAGGGTCTCTTCTACCTGAAATGTCTATTGTGACATTTCCCTCATGAGATTAATAAAGTACCTATCCATCTACCTACACATCTATGTCCAATTTTTCTCACTTAATTTGTTTACAAATCTAAAAATCTTTCCTGTTCAGTTTTTTTAAAAAAAGTGTCAACATTTCTCAACATGTACTGTGAAACCAATAGTAGTTTTGTAGATTGTGTCTCTTTCTCTGCACACTCACTAGCACGGATGTGAATTTATAAAGAGTACCTTGACCAGGGCCAGCTTGGTTGGCCGATCCGTCACCATGTCTTCCTGTGTAGATGCTGTCTGAAGAGAAAGAACTTTTAAGCGAGCAGGGCTGCTGGGTATGGACCTGCTCCGGGAGCGTTCCTGGCTGCTGGCTGGAGCTGGAGCTGGCACTGGAGTGGGCAGAGCCATCTGAGAGGAGTGAACTTTTAGCAGGAGAGCTGGAGGAACTGGCAGCGCTCTCACCTTGTTTAAAAAAAAATTAAAGAGTTTAAAATCATGAGTCACAGTGCATCACCGGTTCAAACGCCTACAGTTTTCTGAACTCTGATATTTTCAGGGTTTTATAACATAAAATGTGATACTGGCACAAAATGCTCACAGATCACTTCAAAATCCCACCATGCCGACCTACACACCTTTCTTTTCCACACTAGTGCTGTTGAGGTTATTTCTGAGCTGCTGCACCATTGGGTTGAGCAGTTTTCCAGCTTTCAGCTTGTGTTTGCTGGTTCTGCGCCTTCGACCCGTTGGAGGAACAGCGTGAAGCAGGCTAACACTGGGTGGCAAAGTTTTTCCCAGCTCCTTGTACAGATGTTCAATCTCACTCCTCTGGAAAGCCTGAAGCTCGGAGATCTCTTTCATGTGTCTAGTAAAAAAAAAGCATATATTTATATATTATTACATGGCAAGAGCAACGTAAGATAAAGTGTGTTCTGAAAGAACACAAAGACATTGATCAATGTTCACACAAAAACTGTTCTTGCAGAAGCCGACTCATTTAAAAACTTGCTTAATTAAAAGTAGCAATCCTTTAAAAATATGCATTTCTCCTGCAGTGTTACATGACAAAGTTTTGAAAGTTTTCTTGTGCAATCGCACTCAAAATATTTCTTGCAGTTGATACTTGGCTACTACCACACTTAATATCTGTAAAATCAACAGTTATAGCCATTTTTGTGCTACGTAAGGTGAAATAACTGTGGCAGCCATCTTTGGGTTGTAGATGTGCATCAAATGATTAAGAGTGAGCACTATGAAGATAGCTTGTAAAGATGAGACTATATCCACAAAAATTTTGAATACTAAAAGTGTAAAAAAATAACTACATTTCAAAAAAATTAATAAAAAATTGCTGCAGTGACAAAATTGTTAGTTTTGTTTAAACTTTACATTTTTTATTGGAAGTTCTTCCAGCAGAATGTTGCTAATATTGTTTTAATATATCAAAACTTTTTATTTTCTTACTGACATGAAATTAATTTTATGCATTGTTTTGGTCAGTAGCTTCAAATAATAAGAAAACTGAAAGGAAAGTATTAAGGTTTTTGGTACAATAAATTAACTGAACTAATTCACATGTAAAATCTTTTTCTTTACAGTTAACTTAATACAATTACAGTTCTATTAATATTGTTTTTGGCATGACACTCCTGATGTAAAAACAGAATCTTTTGTTTTATCCTGACAATAAAATGTACTTTCTTGAGAAAGTAACAGAGATAAACAGAAAATGACTTCTGAACATGATGGAAAAAGAAAATAAAATGTGTCCATCTGTAGGCGAGTGCCAGCATGAGTAGGATACTTTACTTTTCTCTGAGTTTCTGTAGTTCTTTCTTCATATCTGCATCCTCAAACTCAGAGTCGTTGTCACTGCTGATGTAAGATGAGTGGATGTGTCCGGCAGAAGGCGAGGGGGTGTGACCATTCATCGCCACTAGCTGACGGCTCTGTGAATCAGAGCTCTGCTCACTTTTGCTTCGACCCGAGCGCCGCAGGAAGGCGACTGCCCTTTTAACGAGGTCGCTTCCACTGTGCTCTGACACAGAATGAGCCTTAGGAGGCTGGGCTGGAGGAAAGGCCATGCTGCTGCTGTCCTCGTCGGCTGAGTCTGAGTAGTGGCAGTGAGGATGGGTGGAAGTGTCGATCGTTTGGGCTCGGGGGATACGAGAGGTGCGATCAGGACTGGAACTGGGGGTGGCTTGATAAAAGTTTGGCGGGGCAGAATTACGGCTACCCCTGACAGGTTTAGATGTTCCTGCAGTGTCATCGCCAGCTCCAGCTGTTCCAGAGGACCTGCCTGCAGCCACACAGCTGCTCTCCTTCCCATGCTTGCTTTGGAGCTGGCTGTGGGACCCTCCAGAACCACTAGAGGGTGCTGTGGAACTACAAGCACTGTAGCTCGTCTTGCTTTTTTCAGAACAACAAATGACATCTGATGGAGTGGGGATGATCTGGAAAGGACAGGAAACTTTATAATAAGAACAACACACTGGCTGTGTCTCAATTCATGAGCTGCATCCTCACGAGTGCATATTTGTTGGCCGCGAGGATATACCAGGACTCATTGTGCCGACAGAAAACTAAACAGAGAAACGAAGACGGTGCAGTTTTAATTTTTTTTTACCAAGTCGGCATAGTTTGGAAATTCATCATGGACGAAATTATTTATTTTTAAAACCAAGTTTAACAACTTTGCTGATGAAATTCATGCTGCAATAAGATACTGAATAAAATGCAACTGCAAGTAGTTAATGGAGCTGAACCCAAATTATTATTTTTTTATTTACGTGTAACATTTTAATTGTGAAGTTATTCTTCCAGTGAAAAGAAACGTGAATACATGTCCCAACGCAGTTTAAATCTGAAATGAAAACATTCACTGTGGTAACAACGTAGCGCGTGGTCACGTAAACTTTCGTCAAGCGAAGGCTAGACTGTCTCATTTCACAACAGTTTCATGCAGTCTAGCCCTACTGGGAAGGACGTGGTCCGGCAAGGCTACATGCTCATGATTACCCAGCCCATGAATTGAGACACACCCATGAATTGAGACACAGCCACTATAAAACAACTAACTAGACATATGATGAACAGCAGCACATCTGGTATTATATTTCAATAAACTTAGCAGTATTTTTCAGTAGCTACTTACCTGAAATCTGCTTTTTGGGGCCTGTGAACTAGAGCTGGCGGAGCCATCTGTTCTGATCTGTTTGGTCTTGCTGGAGTCTAAAAGAATGAAAACAAAACCTGTCAGAATAAACAAAAGCTATTTCACGATATTGTGTGGTAGTAAACACGGCAAAAACATAAATAAAGCGACCAACCTGTTACTGCAGGGTCACTTAAGGCCTCCACACAATCTGTGCGCTCAAGAATCTGGGGCTGAAAGAAAGAAAAGGGTTTGTGTGCACGACTGTGGAGTGATACAACTTTGCAAACACTAAATCAGTGTGATAAAGCTAGCTATTATCCACCCCTGAATGACTCACAACTTTCATACTCAAAATGAGAGGTCATGATGATTTGTCATGGTGATTTAACTTTGTTATCTTTCTCTAAACTTAGAATAGACCTTTGTTTATTACAGTAAATGACCAAGTCAGTAGCACAGTTCAGGCAAAGTATTCAAGAATACTGCTATTAACACAGCTCCTAGTCACAGAGACAAATACTGCAGTTTACCAATGGTTCCATCTTTTTCTTCGAGAGTGGACCCTCAGTGCTGAGGCCATCTGAGACTGGAGGGGAGCTCTGTCTGTCTGTGCTGGAGGTCTGGGGTTCAGATGAGGCATTTGAAGGCTGAGAGGGAGCGTGCTCCTGGTATAACAGGTTTCGCAGCTTCTCATCCAGTGTCTTGATGGTACGGTCAACAAACTCCACCTTACGAGGCCCCTCGCCGTCCGACTCTCCTTGTCCCCCAGACTGCGGCTGGTTTGATGACGGGGGGTTTTGATGGGCGGGACTTTGAGGCTGGGAGGTCACGGTTCCGGGCTGTATGGGTGTGGCATAAGGCTGCTGCAGGACCACAGACTGTTTGCAGGGCAGCTGAGGAGGTAGGTCTTCAGTAGGGCTAGCCTTATTTGGTTGATTAGGTTGCGATGAGACGGAGGCACCAGTCCTCGCTCCTTTGTCAGCAGCATTATCATCCAGGGAGACGGGTGGCACAATTGAGCAGCATGGTATATCTGATACCATAGACACAGCTGAAATGTGAGGTTCTTCAACAGGAAGCGCGCGGTCATGACTGCTGCTTCCAGCAAGAAGAGTATGTTTAGTTACACAGGGCTGGGTCTGCTGGACCTGGGTTTTGCAGAGGATTTGGTCTGACGGTTCTGTTGAGAATGATGCATTTTGGGAAGATAAAGATGCACCAGGGGTAGCCGCTGCAGCTGTACTGCTGTTAGACTCGACTGACAATGAGCCAGACTTTTCATATTCTGGAGAAGTAAAAAGATTGGAATTAACAATATCAACAACAACAATAAAAGAACAGTTGGTAAGTTTAATAGTCAAGGCCATGAAGGAAAGAAGCTATAGTATGTGCCATAGCTTCCTATGAGTTACATCACTGTTCATCTTCCTCTCAGAGTCTCAGTCAACTGGGGCAAAATTCTGCTCTTCTTTGTTGCCTCAGAAAAACTGCAGACACACTCTTATATAACTGACCCAAATCAAAGATTCACACTGCACATTCAAATGCACGAGCAGTCCTTTTGTCAACAGCAAGCAAATAAAAAAATAAATAAAAATCCAGCTTGGATTACTGAATATACGCTCTTCTTCTAACAAATCACATTTAAAATGCTGTTTAATATGTTGTAAATCTGAAGATGTGGGAAAAGAAATAGAAAACGGGAAGTATGCGTCATACCCTGGGCTGTAGAGGTGTGCGCTGAAGTACTTTCTTTGTCTTGCATGGGTGTTTCAGCCACAGGGCAGATGATAAACCAGCGTTTACCAGTGTGAAGGACTGCCAAAGAGAGAGCAGGAAAACTCATAAATCCTTTAACATATTTTCAGTGGGAGACCTTAAAGGAACAAACAGACTGTTTCACAAGAAATATATAGTTTATTATCCACCGATTAAATTTTTAAGCATATCAATACAAAAAAATTACTTGTGTTTGATTTAAACTGCAGTACAATCTGAAATACTCTACCATTTTGTTGATAGACTAGTTGCGGGGCACTGGGTTTAGAAGCCTTTAAAAAAGCAAAAAGAAAAAAAATTACTTAAAGTGATTGCATGTGGATCAATTTGTTAGACACTTTAAAATGTTTCTCCCAAGCAGCCACTAAGCTGAAAGAAATAAATTCAGTTAAATTAAAATGTTGCATCAGCAAGACTGGACATTTTTGGCAAGGTCTGCATGCAAAGTCAATATGAGAGTGCTGTCAGGATGGAGAGCGTCTCCAAGCAGAGGCACTTGCGGACAGATTACTCCGTTGCAGCCATGAGGTGTGGACAGCTTCCTTCTCACCTCTGCTCCCACTGCACCAGCTCCTTCTGTGTGTTTAAGATTGCATCCCAGGTCAGAGGTCCTCTCGCCCTCTGTGTCCTCACTCAGCATGTCTTCAGCCTTGTCAACAATATCTTTCAGTTGTTCAATGAATGCCTCTTTTTCCAGAGGCAGGATGAAATCATTTTCCACCTGAAGAAAGGGATTTTAAAATGAGTTCAAATGATCTGTTTAAGCAGAACTTTTAAAGAAGTAAAGTATGTTTAAAAGGCTGAGGAAGAATTAAATAATTTAAATGTCCCGTACATTATATTAATGAAGTCTGCTGCCAAGATAAAACTAATGTCATCTGCAATTAATGGCCGTACAAAATATAAATAATCTACTTTTGCCATTTCAGCTCATTTGATCATTTGGGTTTAAACATAATTTTCTTTCCACAAATGGGAATTCACAAAACGTCACAAGTTTTTGCAGTGAACCACAATAGTTGCCCTATTAAACATTCATCCATCTCTAAGTGTGCTCAGAGTGAATGAGTAAGTTGAGCTTTGGACAAGAGAGAAAGAGCGAAAGACAGCCAAGAGAGTTTTTGCTGCATTGCAGCTGAAGCCAACTGGGACTTTGTGTTCTGAACGCTACGACAACTTCTAAGGCAAGCAGACTTCAAACGTTGTGGCAGCACACTGCCTCTTACATACCATGTAAGTAGCTATTTCCTCGGGCGCATCTCCATCCAGATCGAATTTAAAAGTTACCATTTTATGGTTATGAGTCTCTAGTTGACACTCGACCATCTTGTCCCCGGTGTTGCACACCTGCAGTGAAAGCAAATATAATTCATACACTATCTACCATGATTTTAAACAGAGGGTCTTAGAACATATTTATGTCTCTCACATTGAGCATGTTTAGTTTCGGCCTGTTGGTCTTTTCCTGTCGAGAACGGGTGCGTGAAGTCCTGCGGTGTTTGCGAACTTTCCCGTCCCCTTTGCTTCCTTGCGTCCCTTCGTTACCGTCACTCATCTCCCTTCCTGATGTTGCGTCAGAGTTGACACTGGTTTTGGAGAAAAACAAGCCTTTAGAATTAGCATCAAAATGAAGGCATTTACTCAATACCTAAACATCAAAAATAGATATAGCTGGAAATGTGTTGCAGCAGTGCAAAGTAACTACAACAAACTAGCAAGTCACAAACGTTAAAAAATGCACAAAAAAAACCCCCAAAATGTTTGAAACTGCAGAAACATTTCTAGTAAATAAATGAGAATTATTTTTAGAAATGTTGAACAAAGGAGGATCTATTATTGGACATTTCTCTGGTTATGACAAATCTTGAATAGGAAATAAAAAAGGACTTAAGGTCTTTAACTCCCCTCAGTGACTAAAGCTCAGTAAAAAAATAAGGTTTTGTAAGGTTTATCTCCGCCCTGAAACTCTAGCAGCATCAGCCATGAGTCACACTGAGCTGCACATGCTTAAAGCTTAAAAGAGAATAGATTTGTGGGGGATTAAATATCTGCTATCTATTGTAAAATAACAACCAAACTGTAGAAAATAAAAAAATTATTCTCTGCTGGGTGTAAAAGAAAAACAACAGATGCAGGTAAACGGTTTACTGATGGTTACATTTTCACCAGAGATGCCCCGACCCATTAGCTCATTCCATGACCTGTTCATTTAAAAAGGACCAACAAATACATCAGTTTAAACTAATATGAATATGTAAGGATGTACCTGTCGTAGCTCTGCCCTCCAATAGGTTTTTCAGCAGCCTGATCCTACAAACGCAATGGCAACAATAAATAATTATGCCGTATTGGATTGCATTAACTGGTTCTCATTTCTATTGATCTGGACTTTCATAAAGTTAACGCTACAAATAAGTAGGCTATTGTTGTGGAGCACAATGAACAGACTTTTAAAAAGTGTACAAAGCTACAAAATAAATATTGCAGTAAGTCACATTTGTACCTCCATGTTGATCTCTGTCAGACTTTGACCTGCAGCTCCTGTGACAGTGCTGAGCTTTGTCTGAGGAGAAACAGAAGTAGAAGACTTAACTTTGCTCTCTGTGAGTCAGAGGACTGCAGCACAAGAATTTGGCTTCGTACCCAACTCTGGGCTTGGCTCTGTGGGGGCAGCTGGCAAGGGTTTGTGCTGTCCGGCTGGGTAACAGCAGTGGAGGTGTGCAGGTCCGCCTCATCATGCAGAGATGAGGTGAGGACTGCAGGTTGTGTGAGCTGAGCTGACTGGACTTGATGAGCACCGAGGATCGGCTCAGCGTGGCTGGCCTGAGCCGGCTGAGGAACCTGCTTTAAAAAAAATAACAAAACATGATTATCACTGCAATTATTATTATGTGTAATGACGTTATCTTATGATTAAAAAAATTCTACTCAAAACTGTTTATGCTTTAATTTTTATGAGACTCTGAATTAATTTGTTTTTCCATTTAATTTGCATAACTGAATCTGACTGGCATATTAAACATTCATTTTGTTTCAAACATTACGTGATGCAACATGAATCTAAATGGAAATATGTGATTGTAGTTTTAAATAATTACAGTATACGAGTCACCTAAACACAATCCTTCATATTGCAGTCCACACCTTTACAGCAAACACACACACTATATTTGCCTCTCTATAGCTATTATAATTACCTGTGTCAGAGGCTGTGAGCTGCCGTTTGTAGGAGGGTGTATGTTCTGGCTCTGAGCAGTGTGTGTGTGTATGGGGTAGGTGGTTGGGACTGAAATAAATGCAGCCTGCGTATGAGATGCTGCAGATCGAGCAGCAATAGGTTGGTGTTGAGGGGATGAGAGTTCCACCAAACCCAGGGCAGACGATGGAGATGGTATGAGGGACACGTGAATGGGTGAGACTAATGTGTTTTCAATGTGCAGAGGAGAAAGAGGGGAGACAGAGGGGGTCACAGAAACTGTGAAGCCAGAAGAAAGGAAGATGTGAGAAAGAGATGAGGGGACAGAAGGATGAAGAGCAGTGCAGGAGGGAGGGTAGGATGATTCACAGTCAGCCACAGCTGGCATCACCTGGACTGTAGGATACTGTGAGGAAAACTGAAGGAAAGAGGAAGAAACAGGGAAAAATCATATGATCTAAAAAAGCAAGCAAGAAAGGAAAAAAAACTGACAAGGTAAAGTAATGTCAGAACAAACTAGTATTACCTGGGGTGGTTGTGATGATGCGAGAGACGCTGAGATCTGCAGGGCGTCTAGCTGTTGGTGGGCAGTAGTCTGGGCCAGTGACTGATGAGGAGCAAGTCTTGAACTGGAAGCTGACTGGATGAGATTTTGTCCATCTTGTCCAATTTGCAAAATGCTCTGACCGAAAGAAATACTCTTCAGAACAAAGCACAAAAACAGGGAGGAACTTCTGAAACAACAGAGACTATGCTTTCATCCTTCATTGGCGCAGATTTCCTGCAGCTGACCCAAATCAGAACAGCTTGTATTTTCCTTCCTGTGCTTATGACTGAGACCAGCCTGTCTTCTGTTCAAACGGGAGCCTTTTGTACAAAATAAAACCCATCATAAATGCCTCAGAAGCTGGGTGGATACAGCATCAAAAACATTGTTATTGCGTCCATTACCCATTAACTTCCTGTTGTTAATGGACAAACGAACGGTTGTATTTTAAATCATCTGGTTTTTACTGAATCAGCTGCTAGACATCAAACAAGCACGTGTTAAATTAATTACTTTCCAGCCAAAACACACACAGTTTCATGTTCAGACAAAGCTGTTTCATCTAATTTATGAAATATATGATGCAAGAATAGAATTAAAATGAGAGAAATTGGCAGTGAAACAGCATTAACAGTACTACCGTATTTATTCATGTATAATACGATCATTTTTTAGCTTAAAAAGCATAAAGCTAATCATCAATAACCTGTGTATAATACCCCCCCCCCACACACACACACACACACACACACACTTTACGGATGATTTTTAGGGTAAAATTTCTAGTATTATACATGAATAAATACAGTACTTCTTCATAAAGTGTAACAGGATAATAATTCTAGACACTCACCTGCTGGTTGATTTGTACAGTGTGGTTTTGCTGGGAAGAGGTTGAAAAGTTATGAGGAGATACTGCTCGGTTAGCTCCTCCATAACCATGTGGAGCAGTGATACACTGTGCTGACTGGTACTGGTTCTGACCCGTTGCGGCTTGTTGGACAGTAGGCTGTGCATAGCTTTGAGGGGCTGCGTCAGGTGGACCTGGGACAAAGTAACCCTTCTGTTCTGCAGGAACCTGCAGAGCTGGGGTTCTGGTGGGACAGGACTGGCACTGCGCTGCATTCAGACTCTGCTCTGAAAGTGTCATCGTCACATTTTGACCGTGCTGCTGGAGAGCTGAGGCACCTGCTTGTTGCTGCGTGGGACACTGAAGACTGTGAGATGAAAAGGTGGGATACTGAGCCATTTGCTGGAGTGCGCTATGAACAGATTCGTGGTTAAGCTGATTTATTGTCTGCTGGACACTTGAATGAGCATTTTGTGGTAAGGGTTGTTCTTGTTGAATGGTTATTTGTTGATTGTAAAGTGCTGGTGTAGAGGAGCTCTGAGCAGGCTGCTGACTGAGCTGTCTAACTGGGACTTGGGCCTGGTGGGATGAGCTGGGAGCGTGTGCTGACTGACATGGAGCTGTCGCTGCTACGGCTGGGGGAACTGATGCAGTGGGGCAACTGTGTGCTGGCTGATGAACTGCAGACTGAGCCTGTTGTTGGGGCGAGCCTGCAGAGTTATGGGACATCTGATGCTCAAGCAGAGGAAAAGTCAAAGGGTCCTGTACTACTGCTTGTCCTACTGCTTGATAGCTCTGTGCAACAGGTGGCCCAGTTGTCGTAATGCTCATTGCAACTGGGGGCTGTTGCTGAATGTTTATTGAGCTTAAACTAGCAGGGGCTGGTGTTGCGGTGCTGGGCTGACCCGTGTAGTGTGCAGCAGGGTAGCTGTGTCCAGGAGGAAGGTACTGCTGCTGGGTGTGCACTGCTGTGCTAGATGAGGGAAGGCCATGAACAGATGGCTGACTTTGGTGACCTGCAGAACTGGCCTAAAGACAAACAGCAGAAATATTTAAAGTTAGACCACAGTGGGAGGAAATTTGTAGCCCATACTGAACATCTGCTTGTGCAAAATACAAAACATCAAACCAGATATATGAATAACAGGATGGGAAGCAAAAATAAGATAATGAAACATTTCTTTCAACAATAAGCAGGCGTTGACAGGTGAAGCTAAAATGAGGACACAGAGAGGAAGTAGGAGAGACCAAGAGGATGGAAACCGGACAACTGCCCCTTCTCCTTGAATTAGAGGCCATCTAACCAAGGCAAGCTAAGGAGAAAGACAGATGTTGCACTGCTCCAGTAAATCAGAAAGGGAAATGTTAAAATCTAGGTCATTTGTAAAGGTTCTTTTGTTAAGGTTATTCAGAAGGGAAATGTAGTCTGTTAGAGGCTGCACCATTCTTCCCCGACAGCAGCAAGCTTATGATTATAAGACTGAGTACTCAAAGCCTATGAGCAGACAGGAGATCAGTCCTTCATGCAGGAGAAAGATGTGCTTTCTAAAGACTGGGAAAAATCTACAAAGCAGGTGTTGGCTCCCTGACGAGGAGTTAAAACAGTATGTTTGCTTCTGTAACCTACCACTCCTGCAGCAGTGGCAGCTTGCTGCTCTCTGGAACAGTATCTGTCCTCACAGTCCTGGAGAGGTTCTGGGGACAGGGGGTTGCTGTTTTGGCTGCAGTTTCCATCCCCGCCCGACGGCCTTGGGGATGCCGAGGAGGCTTGGGTTGGAGTGGTGTGACAAGGGACTGTTCTGCGGCTGATTATGTTAAACAGGGACTGCTGCAGCACTGATAAATCTGAATAATCGCTTGAGCTTTTGGATTGTCCGTAACCATAAGTCATTTTTGCACCTGATAAGGAATGGAGTCGTACGTCACATGGGCAGAGATATGTTGGCGAGACAAGGGAACAGCGGTGGATGCAATCTTGTGACCTTGACAGGAGCAAAGAGATGCAGGCCTGGCATGTGGGGTTTCTATGTAATCCAGAAAGATGTTTTTGATTAGTTAGGCTCAAAAGACTGCTAAGGTCAGAGTGCCTGCGTGCATTTAGCTGAGGAATGTTTAGATTATCATTCGTGGCCTCCAGCGGTGACGTAAAACTGGCATCACTAAGGCGGCGGAACTCAGATGGTGAAGAAACCGGGGAGATGAGCAGCGTTGGCACAGCACTGGGGGAGAGGAGCCTTTCCTCAGTTTCTGAGGAATGCCGGGGACAGCTTTTCCTAGGGCTGAGGTCCGCCTGGTTCTCTGGTACCATGACAGTGGGACTGATTGATCTCTGAGACTGAATGAAAGCATGGAGCTGGCTGATTTGGTTTGCCCTTTGAATGTCAATAACTGGGGCACTTCCCCGGCGTCCTGCACTTCCCAACCGAGTCCTGAGCTCAGGACTGAGCGGTGCCTGCCACACTTCACTGTTTGCACAGGGATAATGTCGGTCTGTCAGAAAGGGGCTACTGCTCTGGCACTGATGAAGGAATAACCCAAAAGCACAACATGTTACAAACATAAATTAAAAAAAGAACATAAAGAGTAAAAAAATATACCATTTTATGCTTTTATTGAACATGACTGTGAAGAATACTGATGTCTAAACATCTGTCATCTCTAAGTGCTAGAATACAAGCTCTGTGTAGTCTTGAATAAAGTACCACAAAGTGATATTTGAGTAAAAGTACAAGTATCTTACCATAAAATTACTTTGGTAAAAGTTTGTCTCCTCTACGTATATTACTTGAGTAAAAGTCTTAAAGTATCTGATATTTTTTATACTTAAGTACCAAAAGTAAATTTCTAATATAAAATGTACTTAAGTATTAAAAGTAAAAGTATTGAGTAAAAATGAGTGGTTAGATTTTCTAAAATGATATTTATTGGGAGGTGGCCTCCCCAAGAAATGTTTTTCTAAATGACTATTAAAATATTAATACTAAAGATTTAGGATGCACTAATGTAGCTATTTCAGGTATATACTGTATATATTTTTATGTATGTACCACATACATCTTCAGGCTACCTATATAGGTCTGATCTGTCCTGCTGGAGTGTGACATATGTGTGGTGCAGCTGTGATGGATTGTGTACAAACTATACAATGTAAAAATGTTATATCTATATTTATATGTCTCATTCAACCATAATTATATTCACTCTATCCAGGAGGCACAGTTTATCTTTACAGAATTTCTTGTAATAACAAAATGAATTAAAACAAGCAAAAATGAACTAAAAGTAATGACTTTATACTTTTTGCCCTTTTAAAATAATGTAAGAAGTAGAAAGTATAGATATAAGTAGAAGTAAAAAGTAGGCTGAAAAATAATTACTCAAGTACAAATACCCAAAAATTATACTTAAGTACAGTAAAGAAGTATTTGTACTTAGTTACTTTACAACTCCGGCTCTGTGTTCAGGTCAGAGGTCATGAGCGGTGAGTGTTTTGCAGTATGTGTGTGTTTTAATAAATGTGAGCATAGGTGGTTCACATGGGTGTGAACTCCTCATACAGACCTGCTGTGTTGCCATAGAAATAGGCTCCAACAGGGACTGGTAGAGGACACTCTGCTGGCTGCTGTGGGAGTCTGAGTACACAGTAGAGCCCATACCACTGTCAAGTGTGCCGTCTGCTACAAAGACACACAAATTAAGCACTCATTAAAAAAAGTGAAGGGTTTTGATTTTGTTTCTGGGAGAATAAACTCTCTTACACGTCACTGAGGTGGTACTGGTTGGCAAGTTGTTTCGCCTGCTGTGCTGATCTGCCTCGGGCTCTTCAGGTTCGAGCACGAGAGGCTGTCCCACGTGTGGCGGCCCAGCGGAGGTGCCCTCTGATGGGGCCGCGTTGCTCCTGTGTCCTGGGTCACTCTGATCCACTGGAACCGCAATAGAGGCCATCCTCCCTCGCCTCCATTTGATCAGGGCCACGCGGTCTCGGATCGATTTCCCCACGGTCTTAGCGTCGCTCTCGTGGAAGAAGCCAGACTCCACCTGGCAAGGAAAAACGGGGAAGAGCATGATTTTCAGGGTATTTTTAGCAGTGAGCATGTGAGATAAAAGCGGGTGCATTAAAAACAAGAGTGTGGGAGGAAGACGGGAAGAACAAGCAGAGGGAGAAAAGGACAGAAAAGAAAATCTATTTAAAGAGCTGAGGAAAATTATTCTCCTTTGTCATCAGATGGGTTCATTGTTCAAAACAGGACTCATACAAAATATTAAAATTATCTTCTATGCACAAAAAGCATGGAAGCCAGGAAAAGGAGATTCAGACGCCTCTGAAGTTGACTACTTTTGTTGAGACATGGAAACATGCTAGACATATAATCATTAAGTCTGCCTCCTCTGTAACATGATCAAGGCCGAAATCAGGGGAGCAGAAATGAGGATGTTTGAGAAGAACAACAAAAAGGAAGATGGGTTAAAATAGAAATAGAAGGAAACACAGGTTGCCTTTGTGTTTTTGTTTGTTTATATTTTTTACATGAACATGTTACAGAAAAGGAACCAAGTCTGATATGACTGTTTGCATTCTCCGTGTGACGGTATCTCCAATGTATTAATTCAGCTCCCCGTAATGTAACATACTTACTGTCAACAAATGTTAAATGAGACATTTGAGGAAATATGCACACAGAAAGGAAAACCCACCTTTATATTTCATCAAGTTTTTACTCTTATCTGATCAAAAACAACAATAAAATTATGTAAACAAATCCAAACAACATAAACAAAAAAAGAAATCTGTTTTCCTTGAAAAGTAGTGCAAGTTATCACCTCAATCTGTATTTGAGTACATCTTTTCATCCTGGCACATGATGAACAATGTTCCAGAAAAATATGCAAGGATTTTTGGAAATAGTTCAACCTTGCACACATGACTACTGGGTGTCATCTTGTCAGGTAAAACAAAAGTAAATTCAGTCGCAGTGTTCTAAATCCACACATCTACTGATTTTTTCTGACAGAGTATTTGCTCCAAGGCTTGTACAGTCTAAATTATTCACTCACCATTTCTTGCACCACAACCTCAGGGACCTCCTTCTCCAAGTCAAACGTGAACTCGATGGCACCGCTCTCTTTGTACTTTCCTTTTAACTTCTTGTGGTCCTCCACCCAGAGCTTAAGCGCTATGGAGGTCTTTTTCCCATCATCCTCCTCTGCAAGTTCCACCCTCACACCCGTGTCCTCAGCAAAGAAAGCGTGGTTCAACAGGTCCTTGATGGTGTAGCTAGAAGAAAGAACACCAAATGCTCTTACTCAGAAACAAGTGGTCCACTTTCACAAACATAATGCTACGACCTCATGTAAAGTAAATATCATCCATTTAGTTTAAAAAGAATAGTTTAACCTAATTTAACATATTGCTTTCATGAAAACATTAACAGTTTGTGCTGCATGACTGAACATATACAGGTGCTGGTCATAAAATTAGAATATCATGAAAAAGTAGATTTATTTCAGTAATTCCATTTAAAAAGTGAAACTTGTATATTATATTCATACATTACATACAAAC
>NW_013953881.1:26076-30100 GCF_001266775.1 Austrofundulus limnaeus
GTTTGTATGTAATGTATGAATATAATATACAAGTTTCACTTTTTAAATGGAATTACTGAAATAAATCTACTTTTTCATGATATTCTAATTTTATGACCAGCACCTGTACATGCTTCAATCAAAAAGGAGCTGCCACAAGAAAATCCGGTTTATTTACCTCCCCTGATCAAGAAACTTAGAGAGTGTTGGCGAGATCTTCGATGTCGCAACACCGCATTAAAGCAGAGGACGTTAAAGCAGTCATGAAAGAAGAGAGGGCACTTTGTGGGCCATCTTGGACAGGAACGGGGACAATCACTCACCGGTTCTCTTTCTTCTGGCAAATGCACTCGCCAATTATCTCCTTGATTTCAGGATCCATGACCTTGTTGAAGCTGGCTGGCTTCACTCCCTGAGGAAAGTGGGGTATAAACAAAACATTGTGAAAACATAATGAAAGGATGCAGTTTGTATGAAAAATCCAAAATAAAGGGCATAAAAAATGTTTGCAGGTTAGTTTCTCTGTTATCCCCCCCCACCCCTTTTTTAAATATTCGCACATCCTGTTGACTGAGTGAGATCATAACAAATTCCAAACAAAATAAGACACACACAGAAAGTTGTTTTAAGTAAAAAAGGAATGCATCTGATTAAATCCAGTCACCTAAATAAAACAAGCTGCATCACCTTCTGTTTGGAAGCGCAGTAATTTTTTAGTGCGGCTGCTGTTAGCATTTCTAGTAGAAAATCTAATTTGTGTCACCCACTGTTTTTTCTTTTCAGACAATCAAGGCATATGTGAACATCCTTTAGATTACCTTTCCTCTGAGTGATGTGGCTGAATGCCATTTTCATTTAGGAAGCGCAAAGCAAAATGATATTGTATTTGCTTTCGACTAATCTCCTATTAATACCCTGCAGTGGTATGTGGGATATTGATATCCAGAGAGAGCTATCATGCTTCTCAACCATGACAACCGGAGCTGAGAGCCTCTCTGCATTAAAAGCACACAAAATACTCATCTTTTAGCTTTCAAATCTGTAAAATCCCAAGAGGAGGTGGGGGGGGGGATCAATACCATTCAATCAAACTAGAACATCTATCAGGACTGCAGATACCCTCTAATCAGAAAACTGTTTGTTTGTTTCAAGGAGATGCTGAACATCAAGTGAAACATTTTTCTATAAAAAACTGAGATTTATCTGCCCTCAGCAGCTTCCTGTGGGGCTCATTAAAGACTTCATCAAGATGTTGAAGATTGAGGATCAACCTGCTTAAAAACAAATCTGATCTTGTAAGCTGAAAACCTCTCTGAACTGACTACTCTGCCAAATTAGCTAAATAATTAAAACCTGCCAAAACCCTGTGAGGGTCTGGGATTATTTCAGCAATAAATAGCTGATTCTTCATGAAGTTTAACTACAAAATACATGAATCTAACAGGATTTCTGAAAAGTGGAGCAGTAGAACTAAAGCTTTTTTTGTTGAATGTTTTGTTAATCCATTTTAAAAAGATATTATACAAAGAGAAGTTTTAATCTGTATAGACTGAGTAAAGCAGACAGGATGCTTTTCTGATTACAGACACATTTATCATCTGAAAAGTCTTATATAGAGTACTAGAAACTGCTAACAATTACTGCTGGTCTTTTGGTCTGGTAGATTAAATCATGATTTATTCTTTAGCCAAGCCAGAAGCTAAAATATAATCTAATTTTCCTTGCCTTTTTTTTAAACATTTCACTTGCTACAGGCAAGAAGACCGACTCTTATTATCTTGGCAATATTTTAAAATGTAATATTTTACTTTACAGTGGAGGAAAACCCAGAAAGTCACTTCCAGATTACTATGTTCATAAAAGGCAATGGAACTTATTGTACAAAGCCCAATCAAAATGCTAAACCAAATTAATCATTATCACAACCCCGCATCAAGTCTCCACAGGAAACAAACACACATGGACATCTCCTAAGAATAATTACTTAGTGAGCCACCGCCTTAGAAATGAATGTAAATTCAGTAACAGCTTGACTCACACTTGTAACTTTGCGGTAAATCTGAGCAGCATTTTGACACTCGGAGTAGGGGTACTCTGAGGTGGCCATCTCTAGCATACACATGCCGAAGGCGTAGACGTCCACAGCCTCGTCGTAGTGCTCCTCGTACATCTCTGGAGCCATAAACTCTGGAGTACCTACAGGTGGAGAGAGGGGGGCTCATATCCTGTCTGAACCATCAAATCACAGACTTTACATTCAACTCTCATACCTATGACGCTCTTTGCAAAGGAAGCTGCCTTAAGTGTTGCCAGTCCCAAATCCCCTATCTTGACTGACCCTGTGGGTCCAGTTATGAAGATGTTGTCACACTTCAGGTCTCTATGGATGATGGGAGGCGTCCTGGTGTGAAGAAAGTGAAGGCCCTTCAGGATCTGTCTGCACCAACTTCTCAGCACCTTGGGCTTCATTACCTTTAAACGCTTCAGATATCTGAGGGAGATTCAAGGCAAATTTGGGTTGATCACAGTGAAAAAGACAAAATAAAAATTAACAGGTCACATTTTATCTACAAGCTCTTGAATACTTACGTTTTTAGTGTTCCTGATGTCATGAGCTCTGTTACCAAAACAATGCATTTCTTTCCCTTTAGAGGACACTCCCAGAAGTCGTAAAAGCGAACAATGTTGGGATGCTGAAGACCTTTTAACATCTCTGCCTCCTCTTTAAAGCGCTGGCGTTCAACTTTGGACAGCTTACGGTCCTGGAAAATATGACAATAAAAATAATCAAAACTGAAATATAAATGTACTAAAAGAAGTTGGTTTGCACAAAGCATATGTCCTGTACATTTTCATGTATTTTATGTAATTAGACCTAGAATTTATTGTCTCTAAAAACACATTGTGGACACAGACAGGACAGTGATGAACCACAGCCCCTCCAGGATAAACAAACCTAGACACTACCACGGTCACACCCAACACGCTGCAGCTTTATGATTCTGTCATTGATCTATTTGACTTTTTCTCCTCAATCTCTTTCACGTGCGCTCACTCTCTAACCAGCCAGCTTTCGCTCCGTGTCTTCCCTTCCCCCCTCGATTGCAACCCATCCTTTTCTCTACACCCCTCACATCAAACACTCCCTTCTTCATCACCAAACGTTCCCCACACACACGCTTCTGCTCAATGCCATCCCTCCTGCAGTTCTCAGACTGATACCACTCTGTTAGCACCTTACAGCCAAGCACAGACTTATCTGTGTTTGCTTAAAAGCAAATTAACACACAAAGGACTCAGCAGTGAGGAAGATTTCCACCACAAAGGCACACAGGCAGGTGACACTGTCATCAGAATACAATAAAACCCAGCAGGATCTATTTAATTATTCAACCAGAGTCCTTCTCAGATAAAACAAAATGAATACAATCAGCCTGGATAACCTAAATGAACAATAAAGATGTGCTGTGATATAACTGTTTGGACAATAGGAGTGATATGGTGATAAAGCATGGTGTGTGTGTGTGTGTGTATGTGTGTGTGTGTGTGTGTGTGTGTGTGTGTGTGTGTGTGTGTGTGTGTGTGTGTGTGTGTGTGTGTNGAGATGAGGGTTATTTAAAGCTGCAGAATTCCTGAGAGATGAGAGGAGAGATATGAGGCAAAAAAAAAATCTTCTAAGGGAACAAATAGTGTTTTGTCTTGAAGGATGTGAGAGCTGCAGTTCCTGTTTAAAAATACTTCAAACTGCCTTTTTTAAAATATATATATTTTCTGCTTTTCCCCCTTTAAGACGTGTGTCACAGGTAAACCTCTGACCATCTGATGCTCCTGTGCAAGAGAAGAGCGCCCGGGGATAACCCGGCCCTCCCCTGCTCAGCTCGCTTGGGCAGAAAGAGTTCTCTGCAGAACTGAATTATTCATGGGACTTCAGAGGAGTGCAGTGAAAATCCCCACCCCCCTCACACTTGCACACAAATGCTGATAGGCCACATTCTCACACACACACACACACACACACACACACACACACACACACACACACACA
>NW_013953881.1:31100-37853 GCF_001266775.1 Austrofundulus limnaeus
CTTAGAAGATTTTTTTTTTGCCTCATATCTCTCCTCTCATCTCTCAGGAATTCTGCAGCTTTAAATAACCCTCATCTCAGAGTGTTTCCCATGTTCCAGTCACACTTTCCTCACACCCTTCCATTTGTCACTTACTTTTTTTCACTTTTATCAGACAATTGAGGCTTCTCCATTATTCACAAGGCACATGCACTGCAGCCTCAAAAGGTGTTAGTCACTGTCTAAATACACACTCACAATACTAGAAGAAAGCTACGCCTGCCATAAAAAAGCAGACAAATAGTATTGTCTGGGAAGATGTATCAGTTACAGCAGGGTATGTGGGCACTTTATATATGACACCTCTTTTATTGAAATTTATGTTTTGGAAGGAAGCTGCAAATAATGCTCGTAGTCATTTTTAACCCAATGTTGAGATCAACTGTTCAGCTTAAAATAAAGACTGCAGTTTTACATGTAAGATTAACACACACACACACACACACACACACACACACACACACACACACANATCATTTTCACACACACACACACACACACACACACACACACACACACACACACACACACACACACACACACACACACACACACACACACACACACGAGGAGAAACACACACCAGTTTGTTGAGCGCTGGGTGCTTCTTCCAGGACGAGGCTCCGTTAGAGTCCAACACTGTGAGCAGCGCCGAAGACCACGCTGATGAAGAAGCTCTGGAGTCGGATCAGGACTCTCCGCATCTGGAGACCAAACAAGTCCCCTCACCCCTGGTCTAGAGCTCATCGCCCTCCATCAACTGGAAACTTAACCCTACTGGTCAAAGGTTTCCACAAGTCTAGTCCAGTTCCCTTCAACTGGGTCCAAGTTTTTATTTTTTTTACTATGAGCCAATCGTTGGGTCGTATTTAAAAACCAAATGAGTCTGGATTTATGGAGACCAACAAGATCCAGTCTATGAGAGGGACTACTTGAATTGGAACCAGTTTGGTCTAATTAAACCACTGATCTAGATGTAGTTCTGGAGCAAATCTATGGGATAAATCTTGTGCCAGCAGCAGTGGTGGGCAGCGCTAATCCAAAAGTTAGCTCCGTAATTTCTAAAGCGCTTATGAAAATATTTAGGTTCGCAACTTCAAAAGTGCTTATAACATAGAAAAACTAGCAGAAGCTAATTTTAAAGCGCAAGTTCAATTTGACACTTACTAGCTGGCAACAATTCATGTACAATATATACACAACACTGCCAACTAGTGGTGTATGAACTGTTGTACAGCTTAATCCTACAGCTGCAGATTGCTGGGGAAGTGATTTCCTGAAACAGACCTTTAGCTCCTGGTGTAAAAATTAAAAAGTTGTTGAGGATTGCTAGTTCGGCAGCTTCTTGGTCTTTTCCTTTTGTTTGTTGTAGATTTTTCATAAAAGAAGCATTAATAATTTTAAAACAGTTTATTGGAAAACTGAAGCGATGCATTCTGGGTACATGACAGATTTGATTTGTGACGGGAAACGAAAGCACGGTGTACAGGAAACTATCTTCCCTTCAAAATAAGAGCCTGAATTTTAAGGTATTCCATGTAGTTGCTCCAGTTGACCACTAGATGTCAGTCTTCATCAGCATAACATCTTTAAATCATTTCTGTGTCTCTAACACCGTTGGCCGATTGCTTCGACCAATTATGTCAAGTACTGAGCTCCAGCGTTTAAACTTTATTTATTTATTTATTTATTTATTTTTAAAAGGAGCTCTAGTTGTAAAGTAAAATAAATCAATACATATAAAATTTTAGTATGGATTACAAACATTAACTGTTTTTGCTATTGCCTTCCTGTTACGTAAGCAGACACAAAGCATTGTGGGAAATCAGAACCGTGGCTCAATGCAACAGTCAGCAGGATGTATCAGTGTGTTTATCTGGGAGGGGTGCTGTTGGATAGATCACATGTGTTGTGATTCATTGACAGTCACACCTTCTGCTGTTCAACATAATGATGACTGGTAGATAATTAGTTATTAGCGGTACTGCATTTTAATTTTAGAAAGCGCAAATCCGCTTATGAATTATAAAAATTAGTAAGTCAGCTAAAGCACAAATGAAATATTTAGGTCAGCAATTAGCGGATTTGCACTTTAGCGGGCTGGTGCCCACCACTGGCCAGCAGGAACTGAATTTGAATTGCTCAGATTGAATCTGAATGTGCATAAATTGAAACTGAATTTAATGGTTTGAATTTGAATTAATTTGCTTTGAAACTGTTTTGATTACTTTCACTTTCAGTTCTATAATTTAGATTTTTGTGTCACATCCTGGTCCTTGAGAAAGCCGGCCAGAGTAATCAAACAGATCGACAGATTTACGTTTCACTTCAGTAAAGCTTCGCTGAGTTGATGCAATCCACCATAAAAGTGACAAAAACAAGTTATTTTATTGCAGTGATTAATTTTACCTATAGACAGTGTTACATTTACATCCCATCATTACAGGATTTTGAGAGTTACATTACAGAAGGAAGCTTTACCAAAGTGAAACATAAATCTGTGGATCTGTGTTTGATTACTCTGGCTGGCTTTTCTCAAGGATCAGGATGTCTGAAACATAAATCTGAATATTGGAACTAAAATTGAAAGTAGTCAAACTGAATTTTTAATAAACCTGAACAAATTAATTCAGTTTCAATTTAGTGGAATTCATTTTCAAACCAATTCATTCAATTTTAAGTTATGCACATTCAGATTCAATCTGAGCAATTCAAATGCAGTTCCAGCTGGCACAAGATTTATTCCATACAAACTCCATTAAATCCTTTGGAAAGCCAACATTAATGTCCCCACATCTACATTAATCTAGAAACTCAACAAACCAAACTGGTTACAGAAATGTGAGGTTTGATCCAGAATTAAACAGTTTTTACCATAAAGACAAACAATGTTGTATTTTCATTCATCTAAATATTTGGTGCTGAAAACAAAACTGAACCTCTGATCTAGAAAATATTTTTAATTTATTTAGGTTCAGGTACAGCTTGTTCCTGTTTCCTTCACTGGAAACATCTCCATTTATTAAGTATTAGCCTCAGATTTGGTTGATTTCTATTTGGAGGATTTTATGATGCATTTAGACAACCACTCTTGTAAATCTGGTCTGGAACACATCCTATTTTCTGGAAACCAAACTAAGTCAGCTTAAGTCCAGATTTTGTTCTTTCATTCACAGAAAATCTGCTTTTGAGTTTTCCCGCCATGTTATTTAAAGACAAACCTTTATTTTGGTTTTCCTGACCCGGGGTCCTAACACATATAGGGTTTTATCTACCAGAAACTGGTTCTGAAAACCGGTCCCGACACCAGATCCGGTTCTGCAGTATTAAACCCAGCTGATCAACATTTCTGCTCCAGAGCGTTGTGCCAATTTTGCAGATTTTGCACAAGGCCTGCCTCTTTATAAGCTCCATTAAAACCACCACAGACTTTATTTTTTTATTTTTATTTTTTTGTGAGACACTACTGAAGTCAACTGCTTGCTGCTTGAAGAACATAAATGTGAAGACAGGGACATCGTGAAGACAGATTTGGACTTGAGGGTTTTGTTGAGTTGGACTGAGGTTTCATCAGAGCTGCTCTTACTGAACCTCTGATCTAAAATTTCTATAACCTCATCCATAAATCTGAACAGATGAATCATTCAGACATGCTCTGATTTAGGGATTATCTTTTCTAATCCCTGCCATCAGGTAACCGGGACGTCTTCCATTTATTTAAAAGAAAAAAAAGTCCAATTTCTGTCTCACCTCGTGTTGTCTCTGAAGACATTCCTGAGTTTTTCTGCCTATCATCCACTGACTGAGAGCTGTGAGCACTGTGCCTGTTTACGCTGCTGATTCATCCTGAACCCCTCGTCCTCCAGGTTGGACCACTCAGACCCTTAGAGTCAGCTGTTTCTGGTTCTCACTGCTCTTTAGCCAAAACATACTTTACTTTATAAAATAAACACACATCTTGGGATATATTAACACCAAGAGTTGGAGAAGAAAAGCTACAACATTCCCATGTCTGTACATGTAAGAGGTCTGAGCTCAGTGGAGGACTGGAACCAAGCACCGAGTCTGGGTCAGATCAGGTTAATCGTTAAAAAGGTTCAAGTTTGACTTGAGAAAATTAACTTCAAACAGTCCTTGGAAGAGTACCACTAAAGTCTAATCCCAGTTTTATGTCTTAGCCCTGGTTTTCAGGTGTTCACTCCAAGGCACGGAGCCAGATCCTGGTCCTCGAGGACCACCATCCAGCACGTTATAGTAGTTTCCCTGCTCCTCAAACAAGTCTTCATCTAAAACCTGCAGGACAATGATCCTTGAGGACCAGGATCGGTTACCACGCCTTAAGGGTTAAAAGGGGTAGGGGTGTCCCAATTCTCTTGTAACAAARTAAGTGTTTTTCCCCCAAAGGAATAATTCAAACAAAATCTTAAAAATAGCTGGAAGAAGTTAAGGCCAAACATGCTAACTAGCTTTTAGTTAACGGGAAAATTTGTTCGTAGTCGATTACAGTTACCAGAAACAAACTCACAACCATTTATAATCTTTAATTTATATTCCTCTTTTTTATGACAAAGCCCCACGCAGTTACAGATTCAACTCTAGAAAAATCGGGTTTAGGTAAAATATTTTTTGTAATTATGGACGATGCATTGACTTCTTTGAAGAGTTTCCAGTTTTTGGGTAAATATTTTAAGCCGAACCTCTTGTGATTTAAATTAAAAGTCAAGGAGACTTGGATGGGGGTAATCTAGGTAASACAGTTGCGCTTCCATTGCATATGTACGCAAAACTTTGTCGATATTCTGTTAATGTCGGAAAAAACATTAAGTAAGAAACGCTATTAAAATCACGTGTGAATACGTTTGTTCTCGCATTGTCATTACAAACATGGCGACAATGGATGTAAACACATGCACATTGCTAAAACGACACTAGCGCTGATCATCAGCCATCAGAGGAGATATKCACYTCTTATCCAGGCTTTCGAGCAACAAGCCCCTTTTACTTAGGAGCGACTATGTATGCTGTGTTTTTGGGAAATTGTAGTRGTGATTTTACTACTTTCTTTTTCTACATTGGTGATTTTACTATTACTACTTCCTGTTGTCTTCTTTGTCATCTTTTTTGCCAGAAGAAACATTGGTTGTGGATCACTTGACTCCCGTGATGTGGAAAAAGTGATTCCATTGCAGTTTTGCGAAATACACCAATTTCGATACGGCCTAAAAACCACCTTATCCTAGTGCAAAAACATTTTGTCGAAAAACTTATGTTTTTTCAGAATTGATGTGTTTCCATTAAGCAATTTTTTTTCWAAACTCTAATTTGAGCATTTTTATGGTCAATGGAAACGCAGATACTGAGATTTGACTTTAGTGTTCTCTTCTGGTCCAACATTTATCTGACCATCCTTATAAACCTTTCACTATAAAGCTTGATTAAGTGTTTACCTTTAAAGAAATCATGTTAACAAACTGAGGTTTCTGCCTGCAGTATGACTGAACTTAAAGACTCATTCCAGTCCAAACATTGAGCTGTCTCACCTCTCCTGAGTTTACATCACTTTACACAAGTTYAAACTGTAAATACTGTAAATATCCTTGTGTTTGTGTGAGTCTGTTGTGAAGTAGAGAAACAGTAGCAGCTAAAGAAAACGTTCAGCAATCTCATCATGGACACGTGTCAATACTCTGGAAAAAGAAATCTACCCAGACTTTTCTTAAATGAAGGAAAGCTTTTTCCACGTTGATGCYTTTTGACATTTTCAAATGTATTTTAGGTAGTTAGCTAATTATTCAATTAAAACAYGGAAATCATAAGAAGGATGTTGATGATCTGTAATGAAGTGTGGACAGATCTGGTAGCAAACTTAGTTCTTTCTTTATAGCATCGTCTGTCTGTAAAATATCCAACATGTCGCTCCGTTTCACATCTTTTATATTTTATACTTTTACTGGTTGTTAGAATGAAGGAAAGATGTTTGAATTTGTGAAAAAGAGGAACTTATTTGTCTGCATCAAATGAAGGAGGTTCCTTTCTGTAAAACTTGAACATGTGGTCTGGATTACCTGATTGCAGTGATGCAACCTCTCCATGGCCTTGACCTTTGGCTGGAGCTGCTGATTCAGAGTTTGACACATGGTTCTGCTGTGGAGAATTAAATTATGCTCCAAATAGACCAAAAATACTAATTGGTGTTTAGCATTCACAATCAGAAACCTTTTTCAGACCAGTTAACAATAGTGTGAAGGACCAAGCAATGGAGGCATAGCAGACAGAAAAAAATCTTTAAGTCTTAAATATGGGTCTTTATTTCCCAAAAAAGTTAGGAAAAATGCTACAGAATTCAAAACATATTTACAATAATGGGTCAATAAAAGAGGGGAACAAAATATAACTTTACTCAAAAAGGGATTTAAAGAATAGAACCAAGTGGACCAAGTTAACTCACCAGACCCAAGAAACTCATCAAACCCAACAGACACACCAGACCCAAGAAACGCAATAAAACCATCAGTCTCACCAGACCCAAGAAACTCAGCAAACCCACTAGACCCAAGAAACTCAACAAACTCGCCAGACTCACCAGACCCAAGAAACTCAACAAACCCACCAGTCTCACCAGACCCAAGAAACTCAACAAACTCACCAGTCTCACCAGACCCAAGGAACTCAACAAACCCACCAGTCTCACCAGACCCAAGAAACTCAACAAAC
>NW_013953881.1:38853-51954 GCF_001266775.1 Austrofundulus limnaeus
TCACCCATTTATTTATTTATTTAATTTTGGCTAAAACGGCTCTCCATAAAAACGGCTCTCCATATCATATTAATTAAACTGACAACCAAAAAGTATTAGTGGACTTTTTCCTCTCAGTTTTAATTCAACAAGCATTTTTGGCTTGATGACAAACAGAAATTTACCTGTTCGCAAATAATACCCAACCGTATGTTACTTTTCTTTTCTAATGTTTTCTGTTAATATGCCAATTGGTTTGTTTTTACCTTATTTGAAAAAGAACATGTTACAGAATCAAAAGCAGACGAGTCTAAAAATTTTCTACTTGCTTCAATATTTTGAGTGTTTGTCAACATGAACGCTGCAGGTGGTTTCGATATGTACACTTTCAGAACAAACCAATATAGTCAATAATTCAAGGCACAATCTTAAAATCAGTGACAAAACATTCCAAGCTCAGCTTTGTAATATTCAACATGATTGTTAAAATAAACTAACACAACTAAATAACATTAGGTGTACAGCATGTTAAATTAGTGCAACATTAAAGAGTAAGTAGTAAAGTGAAGCTTTTTAGTTTTTTCTACTCATTAAATAAACAACTTAGCAATGCAAAGGTCAAGTACATTGTGTGCTAAATGTAATCCCTGTTTTTACCTCAACAAATAAATCTAAGCAGGAAACCCGAACAGAATACAAAAGTATGCCAGGGTTAGTCTTGCAAATGCGCCACCTGAACCCCTGAAAGGGATTATTACAGTTAATGAGCTGTTTCGACACTTTCTAATGCAGGAAAACGGAACAAAGAGGTCAAAGTTGAACTGAGCTGTCTAGATGCAAGATGTTTCTCATTAAATCATAACATGATCACTGGAGACAGATGTAGTAGATGAATGTTATGGCAAAGAAAGAACAGATTGGCGTCAGGTTATAAACATTTCAGAAATAAGAATTAGTGTTTGCTGAAAGAGAAAAGAAAAAAAAGCAAATGACCACAGCATCTTTTGAAGCTGAATGTTCAAAAATGAATTTTAAAAAACAAGTTTAGCTCAAAGCCTTGTCCACACTAACATTTTTTGTCTAGGGTGGCACAATATATTCAACATTTATCATTAAAGCAATATCATTGGTTGCTATATTAATATTGCAGATGACTGCTTAGACTACAAAAAAAATCTTGGACTGTTATGTATTTAAAAAGTTAAGTAAAGACGTTCCTCCTACCAAATTTGATTTATTTATACAGCACAGCTCTACTGCCACTGGTCAAAGTGCTGTACCCCAAGCAACATGACAAACACAATTAAAAACCTGAAAAGACATAATAAAACCATTATTGAATCAAAAAGCTAACACTCATGCTGTATTGAAACCCAGTGAGCAAAAATGTGTTTTAAGATGAGACTTAAAAACATCAAGAGTTCAAGCCTGAAGGGGCAGTTACAACTGAAAAGACCAGGCCACCTCTGTGAACCAGCCTGGACCTCAGGAAAACTAAAAGCCAAAGATCATTAGATCTTGCTGTTCTATTTGGGGAGTTAAATTCATTCATGCATGATGTGGCACAAGGAAACAATTTTTATTGGCATTTTGAACATTCACAAACTATTAATTCAGCAAAACATTGCCTAGAATCTATTTCTTGGAATTCATTTCCTTTAAAATAACATAAGACAATAAAGATTATTTTTACGGGGCTCTTTATTTACTTGGCTTCGAAGTACTAAACTTCTAATATGGACTGTTTATATTATATTTCTTCTCTTTTAAGTTGCTTTTTACTTATATATATCAATGCTTAAAGTTGCATTATGACACAAACAAGCTTATTTTAAACAAGACAAGCAAGCTTATAAATAAACTGGCAACTTTCCATTAACCCTGTTGGAGCAACATCTCAGGCAACAATGCTGTGTCTCTGACAGTTTTGTTTTCCCCTGGAGCACTTAGAGAGTGACACAGGAGCTCAAGCATGTCTGAAAATGAGACCTTGTGTCCTAAACCACTTATTGCAAAATGGGCTGTACCAATAATAAACCACTTCAATTTTCCTTTTTTTAATTGCCAAATGAGCAACCATTCAGGATTTTCAACTATTTTCTATACACAATTTATTTATAAAAAGAGAGAAAAGACCATATGTTGTATTTCAAAGCACATTAGAGAGCCATAAAAAGACTTAACTGAACAATCCATGATGGGTAAAAACACAAACTCATTTCTGAACTCGTCTGCTGGTTTGTTTGGCTCAAGAAAACCAGAATATCAGGCAAAGAGCAGGAGCTTGATATCACAGCTATGGCATCATCCTGTGCTCTGCATTAACAAGCCAAGAATCAAAAAATAATCTGAAGAAAACAAGATTACTGCCAAATACCACCAAAAATATGCGGAGGTAAACCATCTCTGCATGAGAGCGCATAGCATTTAACAACGAGATAAAAATCTACATTCAGTCGCAGCAGGCAGAAACAGGAAGTTTCTAAGGTTTAAAAGTCTAAATTCTAGGCAGCAAAGACGGAATAAGACCAAGCAAACAGAAGTGTTCAACAGCGAGGGAAAACTCTGGCATCCTTCTCCCAGATTAACATCATTGCTTGAGCCAGGGCCATCTGTGTTATGCTAGAAGTCTGGCACAGAAACAGAGATGTGGTGGAGATGGGCAGGGAAGAGAGGCGGGGTTCAAGGTGGGAAAAAAAGCACCACCAAGGAAGATTTTAATATCTAGGTAAGAAAGTCATGTGATCAGGACAAGTATTACTAGGTTCCACCGAACGTCCTTACAACTTCTAAAGAAAACTAATAACTGTTTTGAACGACATCTTCTCCATGCAAAGCTTCAGGGAAAACATGCAGTCACAGGAATGAAATCTCTGTTGGACTTGCTGATACCTGTGCTTGACAATGTTGTTGATTGTAACTGAGATTTGGTGTGATTGTGGGCAGCGTGGGTTATTCTTGGCTCAGACGAATAGTTTTTAAACGTAAGTGATTCTTGTATGACAGCAGTGAAACAGACCGCTTAAAGCAAGCAGGACTTCTGTTTTTGCCATTTTAAAATCACGCTAAAACTACTCGAAACTGAACTAAAATCTACTCTCCATGGCCATTACGCAGCTGTATGTGAAAGACGAGCATTTTTCAAAACTGCTCAGTCAATTTAAAGCCTTGTTTATGAGGAATTGCAGTTTTTCCAAAGCAATCTTTTTATTTGTTGTTTTTAAAAATTAGAGATAAAATTTTGCTGTAGTTAAACTGGCATCTGCAACACAAAAGCATGCGTGTAATCCGTCATTGTTGTTACATCCGACACACTTAATATCAAAGGGGAGGTGGGACTATAGCATCATTATTTAACAGATTGATTTTAGGCTACATGTCTAACTCAAGTTTCACAGGCCAAGAGTGGCCTGACAGAGCATTTTGTGGCCCGCAAGAGCATCAAACATATGCTCTAAAAATAAGAGTACGCTGCTTTAAAGCCAGCATTGACTATAAACTACATCTCCCATGATACATTTCAATTATTTTACCTGCAAAATGACAGGATCCCACCACTGGGTGGAGGTGCACAGAGTTTAAAAGTAGCAAGTGAATTCAGCTGTGTAAAATCTCCATTTGGCTGCATTTTGCCAGCTACTTTTGCTGAGGCCCAGTTGTACTGGGAAGTGGGAATTTTCCACTTAAAAGTTGTAAATTTAAACTGGAACGCCACTCCAACGGGAAGTCCCTGTTGGAAAGCAGGAGAGTTCAGAATTCGATATGGCAGCTACTCACCACAACTCAGAGAGTAAACCTCTTACTTTTAATAGTATTTCTGTATTGTTTATTTCACATGTAGCCAGTTGTATACGTAGTAGTTTTCAGTGTATATAAGATGAAAAGTTAAAACACTGTTCCTATGCACAAAATACCATGCAGAGCTCAGTTAGCGTTCATCAAACGGGCTGAGAAAATCATCACAGACTCCACTCACCCAGGTCACAACATGTTCCAACTCTTTCCAAGTCATTACTGAAACTTATGCAAAATAATCTACCTCTACTCTGCTGCTGTCATATTTTTTTACTTAATATTAACTGTAAAAACTGTTCTCATATAGTTTTTGGTAAAGTGAAGTACAATGTGAATCTTTCTATATGTAGTGTAATGTGTGTGAATTATATGTTAAGTGTCTGTACATTGTTGATACCAGTGAGTCACGAACTGCCGGAAACAAATTCCTTGTGTGTGTCAACATACTTGGCCAATAAAGCTGATTCTGATTTGCGGTACTAAGTTGTGGCAATGAGACGAGGAACATGAAGTTTCCTGCTTGGTCAAAGTTAAACACAAAAAGTTGAAGTTAATTATAACTGACCCATTGAGAGCAACCATGATGTTCATGTGGCCCTCGATGAAAAAAAATGATGAAAATGAGTTGAACACCCCTGATTTAGGACATCCAAATGAAAATGTAACTGTGTGGTGTTTCAGGCTTTTCTTCCTCTAAAACCAGTTTTTTAAAAAAAACCTATTTAGAAGCTCCTAGAATACCGCTTCCATACGAAAGCAAGGCTGAAATAATAACAAAAAATGACTTGCATAAATTAAATTAACGATCATCATATAAATAACTTCAATTTAAAATGTGGCATTCAGTTTGTTGCTAACCGAACTGCAGTGTTGCAGAGGTTAACAATTGGTAAGATTAACCTAAGCATTTGGTGACACAAAGTGTAGAAAACACACTGGAAAGGGTGTCATGAGCCTGCCGTTTCATTATAGCTTCATCCATCGGTTTGTTTTAGAAAAGGTGAAAGAAAATTATTCTGATTGTTATGTAAAGTGATTGTGGCTGACTAAAATACTAATAGTCAGGCAATTATGTAAAAGTTGTGGGAGATCTAATGACTGCAGCACTTTTTGCAAAGTTGACCTCTACTACAGAGTGCCCATTAGTGGATATTTCAAATGTCAGTAAGAAAATAAAAAGAGAAACTACTTCCTGTTGTTAATCAAGCTGACGAAGACGTGGAAATGTTCAGCCCGTGTGACATCATCCAAACAAAGCCACAAGCCTTCCTCACTCCAAAGCTGTATTATCTTTAGAGCCTTCAAATAATCAGATACTTCATTCCCTCGAGTCTGTGGAGTCAACAGGTTTAACTTTTTTTTTTTTTTTTGATGCATCAAGCATTCTTTTGCATCAAAGGTTACTGACGCAGCATGTTTTTTTAGTTCCCCAGCACACTGACCGCTGCACAGTTCCCATCAGGCTACACAACGCACCTCAGCTGCTTCCTGTCTCTCCCTACCTACTGTTGGGGAGATGCTCGGAGCGGAACTGGTCCTGATTTTCGCAGCCACACAGCTGGGAGAGCTTGCTCACATGCTTCGACACTGGTAACCGCTCACAGGCCATATGGTTCCAGCTTAAATCAAGGGCTGATAAAACATAAGTGCTGGAATTAAGCCTTTTTACAGTTTAGCTAAATTGTGGAGAATAACAAATGCAGCAGAGGTTTTACTTTCTTTGAGGGGTCAGTCATGCCTGCTATAGTCCCCGTTAAGCCCCCTGGGAGACAGAGGGAGAGAGAAATAATCCCTGCTGCAGTCTCCAGAGGACGGAAATAATTAGTTAATACCTTCAAATAGTCTTATGCCTGTTGTTTCCTCATCCATATAATGCAAGAAGGTAGAATTTTAATGTCAAATCACAAAACTGTGATATAGTTTATAGCAGTGGACTCTTTTTCTGTGTGAGCTACACAAATATAAAGTTTTTGAACCTATTTGTACAACTGACCGCTCCCTAAATGCAACTTTATTCTACTATCGTGATGTGAGAAAACACAGAGGAGGTCAGGCAGGCATACATGCACTAAAATTAATCTGTTTATTTATGTGCATGTATCATAGAACTGTATATAATAAATGTTTTTAAACTTTATCTGTGTCTCGCTGAAAGATTCTCCAGCTCATCTGTGGTCGGGTCATGGAGGCAACAGGTCCAGAGGAACCCAGACATCCCTCTCCCCGACCCTGAGGACACACAATCCCTCCTGCTACTCCTAGGTCTGCCCCGGGGCCTCTTACCAGTGGGCCATTCCTGGAAAACATCTAAAAGGAGCTGCAAGAAGGCATCCTAATCAGATGTCTCTGCCTGGTGGCATTAATCGTATTAATCGTCAAGTGCTAAAAAATAATCGATTAATGTTTTTCTGATGATTAATTGCACATGATACGACTATGCCCAACCCTAGGTGAGGGCTGGAGCATAGTCCAGTAAATCAAGAGCTTTTTCTTCACCATGACTAACCAAAGCAACACCCTCATTACAGAGGCCAAGGCCCCAGTCTGTTGATCAATGTCCCGCTCCATCCTGCAATCACTCCTGAACAAGACATAAACTCCTCCACCTGAGGCAAAGACACCCCCTGTAAAACTGCAGAAATAAGCCTTTCTGACTTGAAACAACGTTGTTTGATCGAAACTAAAGCAGACAAAGTGAGTGTGTGAATTTTTTTACTTTACCTGCAGTTCGCACCAGGCCACCTCCACCCAAGTGTCCGTATCCAGGCCCTTGTAGACCGTTTTAAAGGACCCTCTCCCGAGTTCAATGTCAAACTTAAGGAACCTCCCTCCAGGTGACGTGGAGACGGCCTTCATCTCTGCTTCCTCTTCATTCTCCTCGCTGGCTGACTTGACAGCAACTTTCCCCACATCACTGCAGGTCACACTCAAAGCCTGTCCAGCTCTCTCCTTGTCCTCATCGGCGCTGGTGCTCTCTGTCGCGCTGTCCTTCTGCCCGCATTGGCTTTCAGTGCTGGAACTCTCTTGTGCTCCACAGCCCGTCCCCACAGTCCTGTCCACTATTGTTCTCAAGTTTATGTTTAGGATCTTACTCCTGCTGCTGTCGCTTTCAGGTGCTTCGAAGGTCTGCTCATCTGCGTCTGAGAACCACAGAGTTTTCCTGATGAACCTTTGATGCACAGTCTTCTGGTAGTTGGAAGAAGCGCTGGGGTCACTCCCACCTCTCACTACAGAGTCCACAAGATGAGCGTTCCCATCCATGCTCTTCACAGCCACAGAACTGGGCACAGAGGAAAACTTGGGCTCCTGTTGGGGCTCAGAGTTTGGTTTTGCCTCCGGCTCCATCGTGCATTCAACTTAAGTTCAGTCACTTTGGCTTACAGGTGGCTGGCCTCATCATGGCTTCGAGTTTTCTGAAAATGCAGATTTATAGATGAATACCTGCAGCGCCCACCCGGTGACGCAGTTTGTCAGCAGAGGCCCTGAACGCAGCACTGGGATGGATGGCACAGGCGGGTTTTCATCAGATATAAAAGCTGCAAAACAAACGCTGCCCGTCAGGGAAACAAAAAACCCAACATGTGTGAGACAACACTGAAGCTCCACAGTGGCTTTGAGCGTCTTTCCAGTTACTTTACACGAAGTTAGCCTGTTAATAAAAGCGGGTGGGTTTAAAAAGAACAAGCTCCACCGTCGTTCAGGTGAACGAAAATTAGCAAGCTGCTTGTGTTGTGACGACATGCGAACAATTAGTGATTAAACACATAAATTACACAAAACTCAAAAACAAGACACGACTTACCTCGTTTCAAAAAAGGCGGTGGACACAGGCGACACGGATGAAAGTCGACCGTCCACGACAAAAATGTGGACTTTAAAAACGCCCTATCTGCACATTATTCCACCCATTTCCACGCGCACGAGCGAATTACCGCAAATAACAGCGTCAGCTCGCGCTTTGCTAACCGAACAACATGCTGACGATAAGAGGGTGAAATGACAGAAATGATGCTATTTATGTCATGTCAACTCCTCGCGTCCCTTTATTTTTTTATTTTTATTTTTCTGCAGACCTCAGTTCACGTCTGTCCACACTCACTGTGATTGTTCTTCTTCGTTGGTGCTGTAGCCACACACCACGCAGCTCGCTTTAACAAAACACGGAGATTTTTGGTTTTTCTGTGGTCTCCTCTCGGTATGAAACTTCACTGGACACCAGTGATCGCTTGTCATCGTCTTTCTATCTCAATATTAGGTTGGCGAGGCGGTGAAATGTGTTTCCCATTCAGTTCGCTTGGCTCCACGCCCCTGGTAACGACCGCAAGGACTGTCCAATCACACCGCACGGGGAGACAACCACAGAGAAACGACCAGTATGGCATGCCGGTTTACCACATAATCAAACCACACGCCTGTCTTTAGATTGTGGCAGGCCGATTTATCACAAAATCAAACAGTCTTTAGCTATAATTTGGTTATAATTCCAGCGTTTTAAAGACATAATATCTTTCAAATTATGCTGATTCTTTTTAACAATTCATAAAATTATTATTATTATTATTATTATTATTATTATTATTTATTTATTTATTTTGGCGGGGGGCTGTTAATGTATCTAACTTATCAGGGTTTTTGTGAAAACTGCTTGTGAAAAGAGCAAATATTTCTAACCTTTAACTATACAAACTAAATTCTGTGATTTACAGTCAGATACAGAAATTAGTTTGAAATTTCTCAGCACAGTTCATTTGTATATAATCTCAGAACAAACATTTGTTTTAATGCTCTCTGCTCATTTTCCTCCCCCAAAATGACTCCATTGCTGTCAACTCTCACAGCTTTCAGTTGCTGTTTCTTTTCAAAAGACTAGAGAGCTTCATCATTGACTTCTGGTGTCTGTGATTCCATTGTTTTTTCCCTGTGTTTACATCCAAGGATTATTTTATCGACTCAGTAGCCATCATGCTCTGAAACTATATCTGAAGTGTACTTGTTAATGTTCAGATGTAAACACAACTTGTAAATTTGGCAACAAAATACAACTCTGCTGATTTAGAAAATTTAGATTTATAAAAACCTTTCTGATTAAAATATTTATGTATTCTCAAAAGGTTTAGGTGGATTTTTTTTAACCTGTATTTGCAGATCAATAAATCACATTAATCAAAGCATTTTATCTGATCAAAAAGTATTTTCCCCCAAAGTCATAATTTTAAATGTTTCATATTTTATGAAATCACTTTTCTCATTCATAAATATTGGGATTAAGTGTCGCACATCTACCAGTAAGTTATTTCTCTTGTTAGAAATAATTTAATTTTAAAATCTTTGTTATTGATTTTAATTGGGTATAATTTTAGATGCACTTGTTTTATGTTGAAATGGCATCCTATCAGATATCAGACATGTATTTTTTAGATAGTAGTACGTAGCTGCTAGTCATATCAACTGACACAGTGTATAAAATAACACTGAAATAAAAATATATTGCACATCATCTATGGCATCTGTACTTGTTCAAATGTTATTTTTGAAATTAAAAAATTAAAATTTTCTTTTACTATGGTTTAACCTGGCAAATCTCACTGAGATGGCAGATTTTTTTTTCTCTTTTTGATGGAGGCCTGGAGGCAACATTTTGTACATGCTTTTTGGGGTGTGGGGAATGGGGTTCCTGGAGAAAACCCACACAAGCATGAGGAGAACATGTTAACTCCGCACAGAAAGACCCCAGGTCCAAACCATGGAACCCAGGACCTTCTTGCTGTGAAACTTTGTTGATAACCACTGAGCTGTCATGCTTCCAAAAACACTTTAGACACATGTAGAACTTATTATTTTTTTTATTTTATGTTGACTATCATACAATAAACTCATGACTAGTAACACTGGGGTTGTAGACATCTATAATGCAAGTTTTTATTGTTTTCTGAGTAATAATTATATTTCAGATGTTAATCTAAGTGGGAAGATTGTCGAAACCTAAAACTGATCTTTTAATCAGAGAACAATGACGCTGAGACTGTTTCCCTCATAACTACACATGCATCTGTTGCTGTGTTGAGTTTATGCATGCAGCCGCGCTCCTCTTTCCTTATTCAACAGGATACTTTGAAGCTCAGGTTCTCAGAGCTGCAGCTGCAGCAGCAGCTTACTCATGGAAAAATGATGAACAGCAGCACGAGCAGCAGGGAAAGTGGGGCCGAGGTAAGCATTAAACTCATTTTTCTTCATGAGAACATGACAATTATCCACTTTTTGTACACATGAGCATATGTTTAAAAAAAACCTAGCTGCACAACACAAATAAAAAACAACATAGTTTCAATATTAAGATAAATGCTCATTTTCTTCTCTCTTGTAAATTGTAAAGTGAATAATTTGTAAATATGGTGAAGCATAAAGATGTAATCAGATACTGGAAACCACTGTGGTCATGCCAAGTCAAAAAACAAACTTTATTCAAAATAATGTTTTTGCACAGGTTTGTATGTCTGTCTTTTGCATAAAAGAGTGAAACTTCCTGCATGTTGCAGTATAAAAGTGAAGCTGAATGATTACAGATTGATCTGTGGGAACATTTAATCAGAGATCCTCATGTCTGCTGCAGAATTGCTGGGTCAGATGACATTCTGGCCCGTCTGCCCCAGAGTGCAGCCATGTGGGTATCTGAATGTCCTTATAAATAATGAGTGGCCTTTTGAAAACGTTTCTCTGGCCTAAACAATCACACAGAACAGGAACACAAATACAGCTTCACTTATGTATAATGTCATAGGTGCAGGTCAGGAATCTGTAACTTTTACAATAGAAAGTGACATTTTTGTCATCTCTTATATATTTTTGCATAGAGGCACAAAATCTACTTGAATCTTAAAATTAAAATAAGATGGGACTATTTATTAAGTTTATTTCAACATGTAATTTATCACTTCAGTTATTTCAAAATGCAAACATCTTTACTCACTCATTAAAGTACTTACCAGGCTTTTTTAAAAGTCTGATCCTTATTTTTATTCTTTTATCATAAGAATTGTTGTTTTAAAACTAAGTTCATACATGCAGCCCGACCTCTTAAATCACAACTATAGTTTTGCCACAACAATATTGCATCTCATTGCAAAGAAATGGACTAAAAATCTGCTAAATGTACCATTTGCTGTTGTCAGTTTAAATATAAAATTACTCAGGTTCCTTTTATTTTTGGTCAAAGTTACAAAGAACCACTGCAGAGAGTCTGAAGGGTCGCATGTGGCTCCAGAGCCACAGTTTGCAGTCCAGTGGTTTTAACGGGGAAAAGTGCCACCAGAGTTGCCACCTTGTTTGTGTTATTTAATTTATTTTGTGCATTTTGTACAGTGTTTGGAAGTCAAAAACTCCTTCAGTCTCTGTCTTAGCTCACTGATTTAGAGTTATGCATGTCCCTTTGGGCATTTACCTGCATCTTGACCCTCAGAAATCCATAATTTCACAAAAAACAAACAAACAAACAAGCAAACAAACAAAAGCGTAGGACTCGCAAACAATACAATGAGGAGTGGGGGTTGGAGTTGAATTTGACTTTGACTTTTGGCCACAGGGAGAGGTCGTGGGGGCAGAGATAACAGCATCTGCAGCGGCCGAGGAGCAGGTAAAATATATTCATTTTACTACCAGATAAAGGCCACCCTTTGCAACCAAAGATTTTGTCCCCTTCGTGTAACCTCAAGCCCACCTTCACCTATAGAAATAAAAGCTTCTATAGTGTTGTAGACCACTGGTATTGAACCTCATTATAGGTCAACTGTTTAGCTTGCAGAGACTTTATTAGGTGGGTGCTTTATGTGGCAATTAAATTTTGAATTTGACAAGCAATATACAGAAATTTAGAGCTACTGCCAATGTGCAGCATGAGGTTTTATAGGGCTAGGAAATAGACTTCTTCATCTACACAGTCACTATTGCAACATCACAATTTAATTTCAGACGGCTGATGTGTGTGTAGGTGTGTATAACTGTGGGACTTGGAACGAGGAAGGGAGACCCTGAGTATTTCACGCTCAATAAAATGAACCATTGGTCTCATTTACAGTGTGCCTCCCACCCGTGATACATAAAAGACAAATCAATCCATGCTTGTTTGGTGGAACAGAGATGTTCCTTGCAGACTTTCCACAAGCTTTTAATATCCGAGTCTGTTCCACGCTTAAACCCAACACCAGTTCGACTCTGTGCCACCCTTTAGCCCACAGATTATCGTGCTTTTACATTTTTCTCTCCTCAGATAATAGGGTTTCTAATGGAGCGGCTTCCGCTAGAACAAGAAGGCGTTCGGCTTTCTGAGCGCCACAGTCGAGCAGCTGTGTGCTTTGAAACGGCCGTGTTTGTTCTTGCTCCGTGTGAGGCGGCGAAAGTAAAAGCTCTACAGAGAATCATGGAAATTAGATTTAAGGCCGGATCGATCCTGTTCTGGAGGAGGGCCAGCGTTGAGCTGAGTGAGAAAAGAGGGCCGCTGACGCAACGTGATGGATGGAGAGCAAAGAAGTGCTTATACATGAAGTGGTGGAGGTGGAGGGGGGAGGAAAGGGAAAGCCACACCCAGTTAATTTGCTCTTTTCAACAGCTCAGTTAACTAGATAATAAATGTCTTGAGTGCATTGTTGCTGCAAAACGCCGTCTACCTGTCAAGAGCAGAGCTTATTGGTACAAAGCAACAGCTGAGAAAGTGACATGCAGGCATTTGGGGCCCAACGTGGGAAAAGAGCAGAAAGTTCAGGATTAGGTGTGCAAGTTGAATGAGTTCAACTCTTTTGCGGAGAGGTCAGACAGAGCTTTAGATGGTAGTTCAATACGCAAGGAGAGGGGAGGGGGAGAGAGGCACCTTTTGGTAGATTTAAGTTTTGGGTTCAATTTCAGGAATTCAGAAACTTTATCCCTCCCACTGTTGCAACCAGCTGTGGAGCAGGAATCAGAGTAATGACAGAGCGTAACCTTATTAACTCACAAAGGAACAGGAAGTGTCAGCAGAAACTGTCTATTTACCATTTGCAAGGTTGTTTTTTAAAGCTGTAGAATCAAACCTAAACTGTCGCATGAACTAATAAAGCTTTATCATTCAGTGTACATTTGACTGACAATTACATTTTGGAGTTACCGGTAATCTAATTCACAGCTTCATGACTTTAGAAAACACAAAAATGTCTAAAACACAGTCAGGTTTACAGATATTGAGCTAAGATTTGATGTACCAGTAACATCAGACGATGTTTCTGAAGGGGAATTGTTAATGTACACTCTCTCTCTCTCTCTCTCTCTCTCTCTCTCTCTCTCTCTCTCTCTCTCTCTCTC
>NW_013953882.1:0-447 GCF_001266775.1 Austrofundulus limnaeus
CCCATGCACCGTGTTATTTCTTCTCCGCATCACATCTTCCCAAGTCCTCCTCGCCCCTCATCTTTTCTCGTTTTGCTCTATATTCTGTAATCTTTTCCTCCTCTGACATGCCCTCTACACTGCACCGTTTCATCTTTATTACTTTTATGCCCTCTCTCTTCCTCATCTCATTTCCTCATCTCATTCCTTGCTGCCTCCCTCCTATCCCATCACCTGTTTTTCTCACCCCCCAGTCTCCCACTTCCCAGTTAGATCAAAGACAGTAAGTAGGCCAGTGACTACAGTGGGCGTCAAAGGGCTTACTTACAGTGTGTGTGTATTCTTATTTTTTTAAGTTATTAGCAGTTTTACTCATTACTGAAGTTGAGTGGGTGGAGTGTGTGTTCCAACGTGTACAGAACGGAGCTGCTGCTTCTATTTTTAGGCAGGTACCTCAGGATTTCCTGG
>NW_013953882.1:1958-2538 GCF_001266775.1 Austrofundulus limnaeus
ATGCTGAGGAGCAAAACGACAGGTGGGACCAGAAACGCCTTTTGGTACCAGAAACGCCCCTGGGACGTGTCTAAGCCGAAATTCCTCATGGTGGATGGGATGCAAATTATATAATAATGAATCTAAAATCGATTAATCTCATCGATCGACTAACGGTTAATTTATAAGCTTACATTTTCTAAAAACCAGAGTTTTCTATTGTATCACAGGTGCTTTCCTCCTTGCCTTTGTTTTAAACTGAACTCTAAGCTAAACTGAAGCAGCACAAGCATGCACATGAGACCTGCACATGGATCCTGCTCCTTCCTGTCTGTTGACCAATAACAGAGGAGCTGGCCCAAGAAGGACCACCCACCTTATTAACATAATGAGGCAGAAATGCACAAGGTAAAGTAAAAACAAGAGATGGAAACATGTAAAAAGTAACACATTGAAATAAAGACTTGTGGAAAAATAAAACAATTAAAAAAATTTATTAAAAACATTTAAGAGAATCTACAAGTAAAAGGAAAAACAAAATATATACAGCGGGTAAAATAAGTATTGAACATGTCACCATTTTTCTCAGTAAATATATTAC
>NW_013953882.1:5491-5874 GCF_001266775.1 Austrofundulus limnaeus
GTGCCCGTTGTGATGCTGCACCAGTAGAAACCTCTGTCAGACAGCTGCACACCGGCCAGACGAAACCGGAACTCTGCTGGACCGGTCTTTGTCAAGACCATACTGTCTCTGAGCGAACAAGCAAGAAGAATAAATAAATGAATAAAATTTCAAAAAGAAGCTAGCATTCTTTGAAGGAATGCAGTAATACAGCAATGCCCTCGTGGGCGGTGAAGATTTTGTGCATTCTGTTAGTGCGCAGAGAATGTGTTGGAGATTACTCTCAGCTACTACCAAACCAAAATTTACCTGAACATCTGTAACACTCACTGAGCTGTGGTAATTTTTGTTTCCTAAGGTTGCTTAATAAGGGCAGACATCTAAAATGGAAATCACTCATGATG
>NW_013953882.1:6767-9710 GCF_001266775.1 Austrofundulus limnaeus
CGTTTCCATTCACCTTTTCTGATGCGATACTCCAAAATGCGCATCAAGAAACGTTGATGGAAACACGACTATTGTTTGGATGGCTAACTGCTGTAGAACGCCTTGAAAGGTTTTAGCAGAAATGATGCTACCATTGCAGAGAAAATTCAAAGGTTTATTGAAACCAATAAGGGACAGAAAGTGTAACGATAGGATCCAGGTGATCCTGTCTTTGTCTTTTACCTTTGATAAAACTTTTGGAGCAGACATTAAGTCCATGGCTGCTCTGTTTTACGGTCAAATTCAGCTCGTCCGACTGCTCGAARCCAGCTMTTAGCTAGCATCTTAGCTTGGAAAAGGTGACAAAAAATACTCCCTCCATGTGGGGATGATGGCTGTATCCTGGGTTACTGRTACAAGTACTGTAGCACAAAGTTTTGTAGTCCTCCTGATGGAGTTTAATGACATTTTGAAGATTTTTTTTAAGCTTCAACACAGTTAGACCACACACTGTGATTGAAACCAATAGAGATGCCAGAATTTGTTTGCAAACAGGTGTTGAGCAGATGTTGTCACATGATGTGTTCTTCTAAAAAKAGCCTGAGTGGAGATRYCTATRAGGTCAAATCCACATGTTATCAGCTGTAAATGTGCATCCAATGATTACGTTCTAAGAATTTTGTTTAAATCCACTGAATGGGTCATGAGGTACTTATATAAACACCTCCCTTTCCTGGTGGCAGAAAAGACAGTATTTATAATGTGGAAGAGAAAGCAGGTGTGTACCTCCTGCTGGGGTCCGTCTGCTGCACCACGTTGTCAGAGTTCAGTGATATGACCGTTTTCATGCTGCCCTGRAAGCTATCCTGCGAGTTGATGTCCACCTTGTAGCTTAACCAACCGCCGAGGTTCACAGGGGTCACGGTGCAGCTCATTTCAAAGGTGTCGCCGCCCCCTGAGGCTCTGCGGATGTGTTTGGCCACAACGTTCAGAGAGGGACCTGGYAACACAAGCAGCTGTTTGAATCGTAAAAACACCAGAAGGGAACAACAGGAAGTAAAACGGYGGCCTATCGGAGTTCAAATGGACACACATACAGAAAATGTGGTGACATCATGGCTTAATGGGCTCATTTAGGGTCAGAAAGTTGAACACAGACAGGAAGTAAATGTGAAGCAGAGACAACAAGTGGTCTGTTTAGGGGGGTTTTCTGTCATGTCTGGATATTTACACATCAAAAAGCTTCTTTCTAAAACTCAACAGCAGGACTTTGTGACTGTTTGACAGCGTTTCAAGAGTTTTCTGAGATGAAAATTTGACATTTTTTAATTGGTACTTTTCAAGAAAAAAATGTTAGAACCTAAAAGTTTTGGAGTGTTCTCAAAAGTCTCTCTGCAGCAGCAGGCTTAGTGGTAAAACTTCTACGGCACGGAAAAAAATAAAATAAATTTTGGTTTTCAAACTAGGCATTTAATCTGGATCACATAGAACAATCTCAACTATTTGGTAAGGGGCCGCTTAAAGTGACATTCAGTTATTTTCTGTCACATTTACCTGTAGTTAGTACCTTTTCAGATGTGACATCAGTCAAAGAGAACAGAGGACGAAAGAAGCAAATGTCTTCATCCAGGCTAGCTAACAGCTAGCCAAACGATGACCATCATTATTCAGGTTTACAACAAAACATTTTTTCTCAAAAACGACACACTGGTTTGAAAAAATGCCACATTTAGCTATACTTAAATCTCCCCTTTTTTGCATGACACAGTTTAGTTAGTTGGTTATTTCCAACCCAACAACGTCCGTGTTACTGTGCAAATGTGTGTGTTTCTGGTTAACAATCTCTAATGAGCAGAAAATATGTAAACAGTGCAGAGATTCTGTTGAGAACTGGGTCAACTTTTGAACTTACTAGACTTGTTGATTAGGTGGTGTAATACACTTAGCATTTGGCTACAATGTTCTACTCTCTACATACGTTCTCACAGTAACACKAGCTAKYTTTACATGCACAAAATTCATTGATTGGATTGAAATGCATTCTGATAAAGTATTCTGAATTTATCGTTTATTATGGGCACAAAATTAATTAATCTTATCATGGCGAGCGTCTACATGCATCAGACTTATTCAGAATAGAAGTACTGACATGCGCAGAGAAACTTTCCCTAAGAAAAAACCCCACAGAAGTTGTACTCCTGTGATAAACATAAACAAATGTTAAAATAAACATGGAAATTCAAACATTGTAGACCATCAAGTTGTTTGACAATTTTAAGCTCTTTTAAAGCTTCTAATAAAAATATTGCACCGCTAACTGACCAACTTTGCTTCCCCAACATATTAACATCTAGCCAGGCAGYAACAGGTCAGGTTGACATGAGCAGTCAGGTCAGTTTTCTACAACCYGAATAACATGTTCAGGTTGAGTGTTTACYTGCACGCCATTCAGATTATCAATCTGCATAAACCACTCCTRTCATTCAGATTACAAATTTATTCAGATCAGAATATTCTGACTGGGGAGTTTAAATGACTCGTTTTTATTATGATTGGCTGTTTATTCTGATTAATCATGTCCATGTAAACAGTAAGCTAGTGACATTACTCAGCTGTGAAAACAGCCACCAGCAAAACAWATTGTGTCAAGCAAAAATGTAGAGGTTTCACATTAACTAATGCAGCATTCTTTCAAACTGATACGTGGTTTTTGAGAAGGAATGAGCCGATCCCTCACCCCCCGCTATAAAAACAACCCCTTGTTTGGCTAGCTGCTATCCTAGCTCAGAGCTGGGCAATTCTACATGTTTCCCTGCTCCAACACATCTGATTCAGTTATCAAACTAGACACTGCATAGAGGTAACATAATGACCCCCGCACTCAGAAATGCACCAGAAATCAGAAGTCTTTATTCATAGTAAATGTCGCTATAGGAGCATCCCAAAATTGCAGTGGTTTGGATG
>NW_013953882.1:9720-12449 GCF_001266775.1 Austrofundulus limnaeus
CGAAAACAATATGACTCCCGCTTACGCTTCGCATGCAGGGGTCATAATAACTTATTCAGAGTCTGAGGTGGATTGGTAATTCCCCATTCATTAAAATCAGGTGTTGGAGCAAAGAAACCTTTAAAACATGCAGATTTATGGCCTTCGAGGACCAGGATTACCCACCCCTGACCTAGCCTGAATGAAGAATTCTGCCCTTTTCTTCATACTCTAAGTTATGAAGAAAATGGCTGATAAGATTCAATCTATTGTCAACTATCTAATAGAATATCACTCCAAAACTGACTGAACTCTTTCAGTTCTGAGATAATTATTTTCTGCTTTAAACCGATAAATCCTGTAAAGGCAGGCGTGTTTTTTGGGACTAGTTAACTACAGTTTCCTTCCCTTTATAATGGACCAGTACAGAAATAWGAAATTTTATAGCTAATAAGAAATCAGGAAAGTAAGTAACAGGATTTTCCTACGTTTGTCATCCCATCGTACAGTCATTGGTGAGCTTTGGTACTCTGAGGTCTTCACCAAATCCCCCTGGCTGCTAACACTCCAAGAGGAGACGTTGCACACATACTGGCCCATGTCAGAGTCCTGCAAAGTAAAAAACAAAAAACAAAATCAACCAGCAGGTCATTTGATCCAAAGGTCTGCATCATTTGTAAGCATGCCAGCAGGTTCTTGAGTCTATTTTTACTACCTGTGTGCGAATATATTGCAGTTTGAATGTGTTTGGTTGGATCCTGCTCAAAGACAGCACTCCGCTCTTGAGCTTGTCAGCATAAAGTTTTCCGGACAACAAGTTGCCGTTGCCATCCAAGGAGCCGATTAGCTGTGGGCTAACATTCCCCTGACCTGTCAGGAGTTGTAAAAGTAAAAACATTGAGCACACCTGGAAAAAAATATTTTTTTTCTAATAATCTTTAAAAAATACAATAAATAAAAGAGTATGATGTACCAGGAAGTCCGGTGTGCTCCCAGCTAACTCCCAGTCTTGCGTCAGCAGGTAAAGAAACTATGTTCGTTACGCTACAKGCAAGTTCCAGCGGTTCGGACATCCGACTGGGCTTCTGGGTGGCCCCGAGGCTCAGCGTGAAGTTTGGTTCTGTGCACAGAGAGAGAGAAACGTTAAACATGACGTGGTGTTTTAACAGTTTCTTTACATTTATGTGAGAACATTTTAAAAAGCATCTTGAGTCAAGTTAGCTCTAAAAGTTATTCAGTTGTAAATAAATGTCCATCCAGTTTTTTTCTGCTGGGATGATTCAACACAATCGATATACCTGATCAGGAAAATCTGTCAAAATCAATACTTTTTGTCAACGACAAATAACTTTTATGACTTTTTCTTTTAATTTCTTAAACATCACTGATTTTCTCCKCACTGCTAACTGCTAGCGCGTCACACAAGTTCCAGTATAATTAATGGTTTAGATCAGTGGTTCTCAACCCACTTTCCTCAAAGACCACTTTTTTTACTTGCAAGCCATACCGCCCATGCCCCCCAATTCCCTTGCTACTCCCCACTAGACYCATTCAACCTTTATGTCTTTATCTAAATAATAAAAAAATAAAGTGTCTTATTACAAACTGATTTGGAAAAGGGGGAAAAAATGGAGTTATACAGAGTTTTAATTGTTCAAATGGAGTTAATCTGGTGATTTTTATACAAAACAAAAAACGCGATATTTTCACAACCTCTGAGCAGACAAGGTGCTCTCTGTTCCCCCACAGTTGGGAACCACTGGTCTACATTTAAGAGCTATCAATAACTGAAATAAAAATGTCATCAGTCGCAGCTCCAAATCCTATGACTCCATTGGTTATTGKGATATTTTGCTAACAGAGAAATGAAAATGCACATACCATCAATTATATAATTGCTAACCCCAGAATAATGAGCAGCCATCTTGCTAACCTGCAGGCCTAACCCAAATTAAATGAAGTACTGCTCGAGTGAATTCACAAGCCTACTCTCTGTGTAAAGCTGTCAATCTGACTAACTTCAGCAGTCATTTTCATAAATGTAACTAGTACTTGGTTATTGAAGTTAACATACACTATAACCATTAACTTTTTTCTAAATTTCCAAAACTGCAAATAGAATAAAAGGTAACTTGATTGGTTTCACAGCTGTGGTGTCAGAACAAAGCTCACTGCTGATTGGCCGATTCTAGTCAATCAAACACGTGTACCACAGACAGGTGGGACATGAGGGGCTTGCTACACGTTTTGGGTTCTGAGGAGACTAAATGTGAACCCAGCTGGTCAGAAGAGGTGTCAATGAAAAGAAGACAACCAASTGAATTGTTTCAACAGCACGTTGTGCAATTTTAAAATCCCTGCTACGCTATAAAGAGGGTTAGCCACAACATGGGAATGTACCGCGAGTGGAACAAGTATCTGTTTTAAGTGACAATTTCAGAATTTTAAACAGATATTTGGTGCTATTCACCATAACCTGAGATACTGAGCTGCCTCCAGATGAACAACTTCTTTCATCGCCAGGTTTTTTGTCAACAGTCCCAACGTCACCGGATGAAAGTAAAGTGGAGAGAATCTTTGTTTTCTTTGTAATTCAGGTGGTGTCAGGCTTAAATGGAGCTGGCTGACTGAGCCAGAGGACAGAAATAGACCTGAGGTAACGCAGTTAACTGTGTGTGATGAGGTGTGTATCGCAGTGTTAATACAGTGGTTTGCAAAAGTATTCATACCCCTTGAACTTTTCCATATTT
>NW_013953882.1:12503-28047 GCF_001266775.1 Austrofundulus limnaeus
GAAAACGATTAATCGATTATTTAATTAGTCATCGATTATTTTAATAATGTCGTCAATTAATCGTGGCAGCCCTAATATCTATTAGGGTTCACGTTACACAGTCCTTCACAACAACACGGCTGTCAAAGCAAACAGGATTTCCACTGATAACCCGAGATTAGTCTGGAGCACCTGTCTGTTTTCCGTTGCAACAACAGCCACCAATCCAGCTCTTCATTGTGGCGCTATGACTCATTCACAGGTTCAGATTACTTCTGCTTGGGGATTCACTGACTGCAGTTTTCTGGCCTATCGCTGATCTTTAAAAATAACCTGCTGATTATGATTTCAGCTGATAAAGATTTTTTTAATAACTGTTAGGTGTTATAAAGTCACAATACACCTTCAATATTCCAAACTTATTTTGTTGAAAAACATTGAAAAATATCCTTGAAACAATACAAACTTGTTTTAACTGGACATAAGGTAGCGCTCACAGCAGAGCAAAAGGGGACAGTGGCTGATTTGCAGACCTTTGTGGAGGTAGATATGATCGGCTTCATGTAAGTATCAGCTGATCGCAGATCTCCTAAAATTAAATAAATTGGTCCCGATTTATTAGTGCACCCCTACCTCTACTACATTGTCACATTTTATAGCTATTAAGGAGATATCAGAGATGCACCAGTTAATCAGCTGATGACAGAACTGGTTGATTTTTAGCTCAACAAGTGCAACAAAACGCTTCKCCCAGCTGACAACCATCAGTATGAGTAACGTTAGCGCTACCACTTCCACTCTTAAACTTTAACTGATTGGTGCACTTTTATCTTTGAATATGTGCAAAATAAAACAATCTTCAGCTGCTCCAACTTCTACACCTATAGTCATCATGGGAGTCACGGGAGGGATGCAAACGGTCCAGGAGACAATCCCAGACTGCCAGTCCCTGCTCTGCAGTGAAACTCTTCAGCAACACCTGGAGGACCCCAAGGTGTTCCCAGGCTAGAAACGATATYTAATCCTTTCAGAGAGTTCTGGGTCTGCCCTGAGGTCTRCTACCATTTGGACYTGCCTAGAAAACCTCCCTAATGAGGGATTCTGGGGGCAATCTTCCCAGATGCCTGAACCACCTCAACTGGCTCCTCTTGACGTGGAGGAGCAGCGGCTCTACTGGGAGTCTCCTGAATAACTGAACTTTTCACCTTATCTCTAAGGGAGAGTCCGGCTATCCTGCAAAGAAAACACATTTTAACCTCCTGCATCCAGGATCTTACTACCTCAACAGCTTCAAAACCTAAAAAAATGTTTTTAATGATATCACATATGCACATACTTCTGTATGCAATAAATAAGAATTATCTAAACATGATCTGGGACATAATTTATGTTTATGTTATCTTGGAGTTAAGATGTTCTGCAGTACAGAAGAGCCAGATAAATTGGGTGTTGGTGACARGGTCAATGGAATCAAACAATCTAATATTCTGCTGATGGTAAAGAATGCATAATCCAATTTACCAGTTTTTCTAAAGAACCTTGACAATGAATGAYTAATCATCATACAGTATGTGTTCATTGTGCATATTTAGCAGGGAATGCATAAAATAATCTCACTGCTAATTGCAACAACACACCACCTTCCCAGCAAGCTGCGATCACCTTAATGGGAGCAAACGCAACATGATGTAGGATTCAAACACTGAGAGCAAGAGAAGGGGATGGAAGCTGAAAAAGAAAAACCTTCACAGACAGAGAGACCACCCACCACGCCAGTAATTGATTGCTGCGTCGAGTGTGTTTGACATCGCTGCTCTTCGAGGCAGGATCAGAGCATCGCGCACGCACGCACCCGTACACATTAACTGCACACCCAGAGGTAGCAGACAGCAGGAAAGCCATGACTAATCAATCGTCCTCGCAGCAGGAGTCGACAGGGTGACTGGAGAATTAAAGAGTTTCCTCTTGAGATTCCAGTTTCGAAAGCAGAACTATTACACATCCACATACGAAGAAACAACACAGCTGCAACACACGGGCTCCTTTACCCTTTGCCTTAACATGCCTCCTTCTACGTTTTTCATCACACAGCGACCACAAACACAAAGAAGCCATCATCCACATCACTAACTCGTATGTATGTAACAGCTGAAGCCAAACCAAATCACAACAATTAGTCATCTCACTCAACATTGAGAAGTTTCAACTTAATTAAACAACACTTTAGTTTCATGTTGCCTAAAGCAGTCTGTCGCAATGAAATCCTGAGGAATTACAGGAAATAACAAAGCTCATGACTCATTTCTTATACTCTCATGTGATCCAAACATGCTTTGGGATTTACTCACTGATCTCTGAGACTTTCACCGTCACAGGGGTGGATATCTTCTCTGCCGCCATGTGCCACCTTCCTCCTCCTGTGCTGCGCCCTCCTCTGTCGACGTAGGCTCGGATCCGACAGGTGTAAACCCCTCCGTCCTGGCCACTCACCCCCGTCACCCTCAGCTTGTACTCTGCCACTCCGGTCCTCCCCAGGGTCGCCTCCCCTCGGCTTCCTGGCGCGCCGCTCGAGGAAGCGTTGGAGATCACCACGCCGCTGCGGTCCATGGTGATGAGTTCGCGGCCGTCGGCGAGCCAGCTCACTTCCAGGGCGAGGGCAGTCAGGTTGTCCGGGAACACGGAGCAGAGCAGGGTCAGCGAGTCGCCGGGCAACAGGAGCAGGGAGGTGGAGGAGGGAGAGGAGGGGGATGAAGCTTTCACATTTAGGGATTGGCCTTGAGAGGACAGAGACAATATGAATCAAAACATTTATGTTTATATGGGAAATACACAGAGTCAATTAAAATAAAATTTAATGTTATATAATTATTTTATGACAAATTTAACAAACACTAAGTATTATACAAAATATTACTACTCAAAAATTGGTTAAAATCACATTTATCTAGTAGATTGTAGTTCATGTTAATAATAATAATAACCTTTTTATGCCAGGGTTAGTCGTGGAGTTCCTCAAGGTTCAGAGTTTGGCCCAATAAGCCTCTAGTAGGTAAAATTATTATATGACATTCAAATGTTTATGTTGATGACAGTTATATTTATCCATGAAACTTGACATTTCTAATCAACCAATCATCTAATCCAGAGATTAGGGAGCCCTAATCACTCATTCTTAAAACATGGTGGCTGTAGTATTACAGTTTGGGCCTGTTGTGCTGATGCATACAAATCATTATTGAAACAATTCTAAAGTATAAAGCAAATTCCATTTAAGAATGTATTAAAAACTTTCAACGTCAACAGAATTTATGTTAGGGCATTTTAATATGCAAGAATTGTGGAATAATACACATGATTTTACCCATCTTGTCACATAACTGCCATCCTTTTTAACTTGGCATGGACAAAGTCAAACAGGAAGTGACAACAAAGAGGAAGAACTCTTAAAAATGGGAACTACCTGCTCTTTATTTTTTTATGAGCACTGACTCTTCATGATTTCTCTCTGATAACGAATTCAAAATAATCTCAAGAAACAGATTCTTCATTACGGTCTGTAACAGCTGTTTACATGCAGGTGTTCCTCTTTGTCATCACTTACTGTATCATGCATGTGACTATATCAACAACTGTTCATTTCAGGGGCGCAATTTTGATTTGCAACGTTACAGTTCCCTTTCCACTAATAAATTTGTATTTATCACAAAATTTCTGGTTTATTTTGTATCAGCATTATGTTAGCTGACTGGCTAAAATAAAGGTGACTCATAGCAACTATTGCTTCAGCTAGCATTATGCAATAGAGCGGTTAAAATTCTTCATGGCTGTCTTTAGTCAAAAAACTGTGCTTGTTGACATTCTGTAGATGAGAATTAGATACGTAAACTTCTCCTCTGAACCAGGTAAGAACATAAGCTAATATAGCAAACTGGAAACTGACAACATGACAGGTTAGGTTGCTGTTTTTCCAAGAGCATATGATGCTCAAGAAGAGTTTTACCATCTTTTCCAATAAAACAAAAGATGACAAATGAACGTTGATGATGTTTAAACTGCCTCTATTTACAGTGTGAAGGTAAAAAAAAAATCACATCATAATTATTTTTTTATCAATCTTTTTTTTTTTTTAACCGGGCAAGTCCCACTGAGATCACAGATCTCTTTTGCAAGGCAGGCGTGGGTTTGAAGGCAGCGGTGCATGTTTTTGGACTGTGGAAGGAAAAATCAAACACAAGAAGAACATGCAAACTCCACACAGAAAGACCCCAGGTKTGAACCGGGATCAMTCTTCTTGTTGTAAGGCAACAACCAGCTAACCACTAAGCTGATGATTAAAATGTCTTGCTTTTCTCACTAAAAGATAGTGTTAACTAATCAAGTTTTAGTTTTTGTGAAGGAAGAACAGAAAAACAACATTTTTTTCAAAATGTCGCTTTATGTTTTTAGCAGTTAGCTTGTCAGAGATTTGTTAGGTCACTAGCTAGCTAACAGGTGGTCAGTAACAGTCAATGAGGTATAATGGCTAGTCACTGTCACGTGACTTTTCATGTTCGGAAGCAGTGGCCATATTGTTAGGGGCAACTCAATATTGTAGTGTTAGCTGTTAAAGCTGGATGTAGTAACCACGATATGTTAAATTTAGGTCAGCACATCAATGAAACTCAATTTGCTATTGACTATAGGGTTGGGCAATATTGGCAAAAAATTAATCACGATTAATTGTGGTATTTAGCCGATAAAGATTAATTTGACGATTAACCCCCCCAGAATCCCTGGACACCCTTATATCCTAGTCACATGACCAATTTATAGGGAGAAAATTGGCTCTTCGTAAAAATCTGTTCCAAATTGTGTCAAAATTACAGACTTCAGGCTATACATCAAACTTTAAATTGTGTTGATAGATAAATAAATTACACAATTGTTTTAATGTTGGTCATATTTGAATCAGAGAGGAACACCAAGTGGTTAGTCTGCCAGGTGGCATTAATCATATTAATTGTCAACTGCCAAAAATTAATCGATTAATGTTTTTCTGACGATTAATTGCACACYATACGATTATGCACAACCCTAATTGYCAATCAATATTTTTAGACAGAAATGCACGTCAGTAATCATCAAAACAGGAAAAAGCATGTTCCAGAGGTACACACATCTGCAATGTTTATTTCTTTTATTTTAACCTTTATTTCAACAAGCAAAACATTAAGAACAGTTATTTACAATGTTGGCCTGAAAATGCAATGAAAAATGTTTCTAATAGGCAAACGCTAATCAGTGAAAAACTAATATTTATTTGCAATTCTACGCAGAAATCTAGTTATGATAAATTGTTTATATTGAGAGCCCGCCCCTTCCAATATGGRGATGTACTCATTCCACAGAGGTTAATCTTCTGAAGTGGGCATGACACCTCTAGCCAGTACACCTCATTGATAACAGCTACAGTTCTTTCAGGCTGTTTTAACCATTGCCATTAGGGTTGGGTAAAATTGTCAGAAAAACTTTAAGCGATTGTTTTTTGGCACTTGACGATTAATACGAACACCAGGCGTACTGACTGGAGATTTCTCCCGTCAGTCTGCTCGGTGCTCCTCCGCCCCTCAAAAATGACAAACATTAAAAAAAAGTTCTGTAATTTATTTATCATAACTCTGGTTTTACTTGGTCTATCAACACAGCCTGAAGTCTGTACTTTTGACACCATTTGGAACTGATCATGTGACTAGGATATGAAGACATCCAAGGACTCCAATTGATTAATCATATTAATTGTTATTGGCTAAATACCACAAATTATCATGATTGGTTTTTTGCCAATGTCTCCCAACCCTAATTGCCATGCTTCTTGTTGCCACTATTTTGACAATGAATGATAATTTGTTTTTATTCTTGGTTGATCTTGATATCAAGACAGACCAACATATATAACAAGAAACTGAAAAATACAGCCTATGTATTCTGTTAGCAGGGATGCTCAAGAAGACATTTTAAGACTGCAAACAAACCAGAACTACTAAAAATGTCAATCTTTGCCATGCAGCTATATAGTAACACTTGGACCAAGGGTTTAAATATGGTTTCCAGGAACAGAAMTAATATAGGAGAGTCTCTGTGTGGTATCTGGAAAGGACAAAAGAGACGAGACCATCTCTGTTTGACGTTTCTCATCCTCTTTACTCAAGTCAGTAAGTCAATATGAAGTAGCTGGGGCACAATGGGCATGAGACAGACCTGTGTGTGAGTCTGTGTCGCTCATGTTTGGTTTTGTTACAAATCACTGGGTGTCCCCCTGCACTTAAGAGGATATGGTAACCTAGACAGATAGAAGATATGGTGTCCACAGCAACAATGAATGAGGCAGAGTGGGTGAGTGGCGGGGGCTCTGTAGAGACAGACCGGGGTCACGAATATCCTGGGAGAGAGCGAGATGGAAGAGATGGCAAAGTCTGAGAGAAGAGGATCCCTCTAAGACAAAGACTGTCACACAAGGGGGGCGAGAACTCTCCCACGTCCCCTCGCTATTCTCACCCTTCGCTCCCTTTCAGCATCGCCACAGATCCAGCCCGCTGGCACAGAAAACTGTACCTACACATGAAAAAGACCTAAAGATGAACCTGTACTGATATGATCACACATCGCACATTCTGAAGGTTTATTTTTTTTATAATGGTCTTCTGAAGAATTAGAACCCAACCAGTTTTAATCTATTTTTAGACAACAGAACTAAAAAGATATTCAAATTGTGCTCAAGTGAAGGACACAAGGAGCTCAGGGAGTGCAACAAAGCAATGCTCAGACCTGCAGGAATTGATTTTTTTTCCAGCAGGCAATCAGGCTTATGAGCAACTGACGCCATGAGTCACCTCTATTCTGATGAAATGCCAGTCGACACAGATTGATTCAGCACGAAGCGGGTTATAAGAAAACTGTGCTTTTTGTTCACTTACACTCTAATATCACTTCATATATTTTACAGATAAATGACTGTAGGGTGCTTCAGGTTAAATGACCGTTTTCTCAAATTTATTGGTAAACACGATGTAAAAATGACAAAACCAAGGATTATTTTTATCCTTGTATACCAGGAAGTGACAATGGAGTCTTAGCCTAAATGTAACTAGCAAAAATATCTAACATCCAAGTAAAAAAACGCAAGTCTGTATTTTCCTCTACATATTCTTCCTCTTTGTCACAGGCTGGTGCTTAAATTACCCACAATGCAGCTTGACTGCCAACGTTAGAGAAATGAGTGACAGTGGTGTTCCCTCAGCTGGGTCGTCTCTCTTACCTGTAGGAGTGACAGTAACAGCCCCCATCTCTTTCTTGCTTTCAACGATTTTTGTCCACGTCCCTCCACGTTCATGCGTCCACTCCGTCCCTTTGCATTCGTAAATCCCTTGATCGGACGTGGTCAGTCGGGTAATCACCAGCTCAAACAATCCGTTCCTGCCAGGGACCAATCGGATGCCCCCATCCGAGTAACGACGAGTGAACTGTGAACCKGTGACGACGTCCCCCTGAGGACCAAACATCAGAATGTCCTCTGAGGTGGTGCCCTTTTTTATGGACCAGGTGACGGACAGGTAGGTGGGGTAGGTGAGCTCCCTGGTGACGTTGCAGGAGAGCGTGAGGTCACTTCCCTCTGGGATGACTGGAGGCGGAGTCTCGGGGGAGACCTTGAGGGTGTTCGGAATCACTGATGACAATAAGAAAGAAAATAAATACATAAATGTAAACAATTTAAATCTTACTTGTAGCAAACAAAGATCTCATTGCATCACTTATTACAGCTCCTTCACAATAAAAGCATCGCGTGTTGCAGCTCTCCAAGTTTTAGCACGTCTTGAGTTTCCTGTTTAAATAATTTATCAGCTCTCCATTTTTATGGCTTCTTTTCCCTTGTTTCACACAAAACCAACAGGCTAATCAGTAAATTATCTGAATATTTTCTTTGTTTCCATTATTTAGAAACGTGTCTATTTGAGGGTAAGCAAGGTAAAGAACCATGATCATATTTTAGATGAAGAACAAGCACAAAGGATTTATTTGAAATGACTAAACATTATTAATGAGTCAACATTTAGCGTTAGAGCCACAGTATTAACTGGGTGGAGCAACAAAATCCTGAAGAACTGTGATAAATTCCGACTTGTTTTACCTTTGAGGCATTAARATTTCATAATAAGAGCTTTGAAGTTACAATAGGGTCAGGGTCAGGATGAGTTGTTCTCTTCTGTTCTCTCACCAAGGCTGCTGATTAAAAACAGGAATAAAATAAACAGCTTCCAGATAAAGGCCATATATTGTTTTGTTTGCATGTGAGAGCAGGAAACACACCCAGGGGAGTGTTCAGGTAGCTTAATAAACTCACTGCAGACTCACTTCCACTCGTTTATCCTGTGCTTTTGTTCCGATTGTGTGTCTAAACGTGACGTTCAAGAGTCCGACCAGCTCTGAACAAACCGCTGTTTGGTAAAGCCGGTGACTCATTCTGACAGCTCCAGAATAATAAAATAAATAAAATGTGGGTGTTTATGATCAAATGTGCCCACAAAACCACAACTGAAATAACCGTTTGGTATTTTCACAACAGGGAAGTGAAGGAAAGGACAGATGTTTTGATGATCATCAAGTAAGCGCAGAGGACACGGGGGGTTAATAACACTAGAGGCAACCACAGAGTGCAGCGGAGAGAGGCTCCGGTTTACACACAATGTCACAAATACAGACATTCGGGCAGGGGTTTGCTCTCATATCACCAACATGATGCTGGTGTATGTGAGTGTGTCTGTTAGTAAAATATCTCATGAAACCCTYGATGAATCTTAAAGGAACTTGCAGAAAGTAACCACRGGATGGACCTCTACAAAGGTTTCACTTTCTGAGTCAAATCTGATTCAAGATGGCCGCCATAGTCAGCTGAACTTAAAAAGCACAAAAGCGGCCATAATTTGGTCCAATTCACAAGACGTTGAGCTAAATTTTGGTGTAGTAMTAGCTGAGAGTCAGTCTCAACAGTGCTACGCATTGTGTGAGACCTTAGCTTTAAACTTTAGCTTTGACTTCTGGAGTCAATCTTGTTTGACTGTTAGCAAAATATGTKACGAACCACTCGATGGAGTTTAACAATTCTTTTAGAAAATAACTACTGGATGGACCTCCACAACTGATTAAATTATGGAGTCMATCCAACTTAAGATGGTTGCCACAGCTAATCAAAACACAAAAATAGTCTATACTCATTGAGTCAAAACGAAAAAAATAGGTAAAATAAGGCTGGATGGGTTTTTCTTTAGTGAAACGTTTCGTCTCTTGTCCAAGAGACTTCTTTCATCGGTCTGATGAGTTTCAGGTGAACTCAGCCTTATAAGCKCTGCCTCCACATGGTGGACAAACAGGCTAGTCACATGCAAAAGAGGGCCATCGCCTAACAATAGGCTTYATTAGCTCTATTTAGTCACATGCAAAACTCATTGAGCTAAATTTTGGCACGGTAGCAGCTGAGGGTTACTCATCGTGTGAGATCTTAACCTGAAACTTTAGCATTAGCTGCTGGAGTCAATCTCCTCCTGTTTTCACAAACTTCCTCGTAAATCCAAAATGTACCAGCGCCTCCTAATCAGACTCTTTGTGTGTTGTGTGAAATAATGTGCACGAGCTGTTGTGTTCAAAAGTTACACATCCAAACATATTCTTAATCTTGTTAAGTTTACATAGTAAATACTTCACTTAGCTTTATTAAAGTTTTCATTCTGAAATTGGAGACAAGTCCTTATTAGAGTTTGTACTGCAGTGAAATTGGTATCGGATAACAAATAGGGTACAAATAATTGTGTTTTGCTGTCAATTAAGGAAGTGCCTGAAAAGAGTTTCCTCCACTTCGCTCGTCTCTTACGTAACAAATAAAAACAAGTCTGAGAAAAAAAAGTGGTGCACAATCCCGCCTGGTATAAATCTAATTTCACATATTTTAACCGAACGATGACATCTGTTAGAAGTTTCTTTGCCTGCATACACTGAAAATTGTTGTACTTGCTAATACGTATGCTCTGTGTGTCTCTCTCTCTCTCAAACACGGCTGCCGAGTTAATTCAGGTCTAAATTTAACAAGGTGTCTGGGGAGCCGTGCTGGAAGGAAACGGAGAGCAGCTGAACATGATGATGCATTATGGAGATAACTAACCTGCTGTCTGATTATGCTCTCCATCACTTCAGCTCGCAAAAATTTAGCTTTCTGAGCGAGAAGTCTTCCACCAGCCGACCCCTCCACCCCACACTACAGCGTGCCTTTATTTGGCTTCTGTCTCGCACTAAAATATCTGGTTTGTAAAGGATGAGGTTTGAAGGTTCACACAGTGAGTTTGTTTTTAATTACCAACAAGAAAAGTACAAAACAGAAATCCAATTAAAAAGGGAAAACGCTGAACCCGTGTTTTGTGGCACAAACTCTGTGTACAACTTCGTTAAAGGGGCAATATTATGTGTTTCTCAGGCATATATTTAAATACTATACCATAATAAAGTATCTGTCATCTTTAGCTGTTATTAAAATGCTGTTTTTATGTTTAAATAGAAAATAAACTTATCTTCTCATCCCTTCCTCTTCTAAACGCCTTGAAATTGGCCTCTGTCCCTTTTAGAACCATCTGAAAATACATTTCCTCAAAGATATTTTTAATCTGAAAAGAGCTTCACTGAGTGAGAACTAATGTTAGGAGCTCAGCAGACAGTTAGGTTTCACTTTCACCCGAGAGCCTGCAGGAGTCATGGGCGGGGTGTGTGGGGAGGGGGCGAGGGGGTGRGCTCTGCCATGAGGAAGTTTGTCTTAAAGACACGTCCCAGGGGCGTTTCTGGTCCCAAAAGGSGTTTCTGGTCCCCACCTGTCGTTTTGCTCCTCAGCATGTCTGCCTAAAAACWCTGCAGGATTTCTCAAACATGCATGAATGAGTCAAAGCAAGGCTTTGGGCATGTTTTTATGAGAGTATAACATTATAACATGATATAAAACTCAAAGTTGATTTTACATAATATTGCCCCTTTAAAGATCCAAGTAGCCAAATAAATAAATAAATAAATAAAATAAACAAAACATTCATATAATAACCTGTTTCTGCCTTTAATATAATAAAATAAAAGCTTTCTTTGAAAGAAGGCATATTGTGCTCCACCGTAAATGCCAAAGCTTTCAATAAAGATCATTTAATGCTTAGAGCAACAATTTTCAACTGGTGGGTTGTGGATCCACATCCAGCGGGCCTCTGCAACAAACTAAATCCCCTTCTCCATGGGCGTGGCTATAAGCTCTTCATCAATTCAGCCTCGACCAAGCATGCCTCAATTTCCAGTCCCTGCATGGCTTTTGGATCCACCTCGATGGTGGTTCCAGGTGGGTGGGTCAAACAGTATTGTGTGGAAATTATTTTAAGGTCAGCGGACGGCTGCCTGTGGATTAACTGAGCCAAGGTGGAACTTGCAAGCTCCTCCTGGAGAGAGACGCAAATGTTTTTATCTATTTTAGGAGACAAACGCATACAGCCTGAAATAAACAGGTGTACCTGGGAGGTTTCAAACAAATTGTTTCACACGTACTTATGAACAGTGCCGTAACAAATTTAATCCAACCACAGTAGTAAAGTTAGACACCGCTGATTTCCTTCTCGATTCTGATACAGAATAAAACTCTCTGCCATACTGATCTGATCCTTTGTGCAAAAACACCAATGTGTCTATTAAATCTAAAAAGAGTAGAGCGTTTAAACTCACTGCTTCTTAAAGATTACAAGACATCTGAGTTATTCATTTATTCATTTGGAACTCAGATGTGTGTTGATGTAGCCATTGGGGTGGGAATCTTTTATTCTCTCACAATTCGATTCTGATTTTTGGGACCATGATTCGATTCAAATTTGATTTTTCATTCAAAACTGATAATGTGAGCCCATTAGTCCTGTTCCCAAAGTGCTTCATCTTCATTTTGCAAAACTCTCTCATGTCAAACTCAGACTCATTCAGTAAAAAACAAAATGAGCCCAAATCTTTGCATTCAATGAAGACAGGYCCGYTTGAATCTCTTTCCTCCAGTTTTGTAGTTTTCCTCTTTGTTTTGGTTCTTTCTGCACAGTCATATGTTCCAGAAACAGCTGTGTGGTGATGTCAGGACYGCCCARGTAGTTACATAATGGAGMCTGACAGACATTGGATTTARTTTATTTTTATTATTTATAAAATTGATTTTGGGACATTTTAAAATAGATTCTGAATCTTTGTAAATAAGAATCACAATTCTGATGTAAAACGATTTTTTGGTGCACCCCTAGTAGCCGTCTAATACAACAGAAAACCAGAGGACACAATCATACAAAATACATGAAAAAATATGTGAAAAATTGTGTTTTAAACAACAGAAAACAGCAAAAAAAATAATAATAATAAAAATAAAAAACCCCACTATAAAATAAGTTATTGTTTAATTATTAAGAACTACTATAAAAAAATAAAACCTGCGTCTTCATTTACATATTCACATGAAAACACTGAACGTGTAGCATCTACAGACTGATCACGTGCTGCTGCACTTCTACTTTACACAGGCGGAAGGAAAAGTAGTTCCCACCAACCGCGTATGATTAGGCAAGATTTCAATAATTTAGTTACTTTCCACTGTGTTCCTGTTGATAATTGTTGCCTGAAATGACTGAAGTATCCGAGTGTCAATATTTTGATTTCAGAATGTCGGTGGTATCGATATTTCACCATCTATCAGCACATCACTAGCTCACAGAGTGAGGGACACACTGCCATGAAGACACATCTACACTTGACTAGAACCGATCTAAATTTGTACCAGGTATAAAACAAAAAAAGTYCTGCTGCATGAATATATGCTGCACCTTGAATGTTCCTTTATGATACATTCAACTTTGACCCAGACTGAATCTAAAACACTGAGGAACAGGGAAACATGATGTTCTGAAACCAGCATGTTATCAGATTCAGTGAGATGAGTGAGGTCTGTATCTGATGCAGGAGGACCAGGCGCTTATCATATCCACTCAGGTTTGATTTGCAAACCATAAAAAAACTGTTCCCATGCAGTTACTTCTTGTAAAACAGGTTATACGTTTGGCAGGTTGGTTTTCATTACTTCCTCTTGGCAGCTTTCATTTTCTTCACAGTGAACAAGAGTTCCTCCATCAAATCATCTGTGAGATTTCAAAACTAGACAAGTTCCTAAAATCTCCACAAACATATAAAATAACTTCCCCACATGGTGTTCATGCTTGTCAGTAAATGCCTGAGGTAATGCAGTCAATCTTAAAATAGTAAAGAAAAAAAAACTTCCAAATCTGTCCCATCACCTAAACACCAAACACTGACATGCTAACACAGCAAAGAAAAAAAAAACATTCAAATAATTAAGGAAGTTTGTGTTTGGTTGATTATTTCTTTGTTGCAACAATACTTCTTAGTAATTATAAGCCTGTTTATATCCCCATAAACTTTGGAACATTTGTTTGGAAAATTAATTTGTGGATTGCATCAATTTAAATAAATAAATAACTTACTAATTCTTTCTGGATACCATTTTTATACAGCATAAGGAGGAGGTGCCAGGTTGTTGTGTCTGTGTATGGTTCTTCCACATGCTACTGAGGCCCCAGTTTTAAATTCACAAACTCTCTTTTTATTGTTAGACTTGGATCATTCAACCTAAAAGCATAAAACAAGTGGTAACAGAARAAACTGTTTAGAGGTTTTTCCCATGACTACAACCCACAAAAATGCACCTTCATAACAAATGTGCCATCATTCAGGTAGAAATAAATAGGTTTTATATAAGCTGTGATAAATGTACATTTTCTTGTCTGCTTTAAATGCATTAACTTCTGTGTTCTGTTCTGCATGTACATTCAACATTCTAACCTTTTACTGAGGCAATACAGAACATCGAACACTTTAGTTTTAAACTGTTCCATCCGTGTCTGCTACTCACTTTGCCCATATGATGGTATTTATATTCCATCTAAATCTCCCTGATCCTAATTTGACACAAGTCAAGTACTCCCACCTGACATCTGCTCCCCATCAGAAATGTCTTTGAGGTGTGCTGAACACCGAGTGAAAGTCAGCCGATGAGCCAATCACTGTCTAAAAGCAGCAGCCTGAGAGCGTGAGCAGGAGGATATAAATACAAGGCCAGCATTACTAAATCATAAAAATAGCTGTTAAATGAACCAACAAGGCTGCCATTTTAACACCACAGTCGAACACAGCTTCACTCAGTCAGAAGACGTATAGATTAGTATGAACTCCTCCTCACCTGTGAGTTGAACCTGCGCCACGTAGTTCCCACTGATGACTGAATCTGTGCTCGGTGTTCTGCAAAAGTAGACCCCTGCGTCCTGAGGCTTCAGCTCTGCGATCTTCAGCTCCGCCTCGTTGTCCTGCAGCCGCACCACCGAGATGTCGCCGGACGCGATGCGCTTGCTGAGCGAAGGGTCCGAGAAGCTGGCGTCAAAGGACGAGACGATTCTAATCTTCGGGCRGGTTGCATCCCTGGACATCTCGAATTCAAAATCCTACAGGACAGAAAGATTGGATAGAGTTCACCTTATTCTGAGTTGTARGGTCCTAGAGAAATGACTTTCCTATTCCCTTCAGGTCAAATTACTACTATCATGTAGCCACCGAGAAAGTTTTAAAAATATGTTTGTGGCTCTAGGTGTGACTGGGAGTGTGGATGGCTGTCTCTGTCTGTGTCCCTGATATCCTGGTGTCCATGTGATGCACTGGAGACCTGCCCAGGTCTCCCCTGCCTTCTCCCAAAGGCTGAGATAGGTTCAATAGGAACATTATTTTATGTTAATCTTAATCAGTATTGTGTGAAATTTAATGTATTTTATAAATATATTTGATAGTTTTGTAGGTATGAACAGGTTTGTAATGTTTATTCAAAATAAACCTTACTTCTGTATCATGTTTTAAAGAAACTATGATCAGTAAAATCCTCAAATCGTGTCCTGTTTCTAATAATCATCGTCTCTGTAGCACTTCAGAAGAACTCCAACGCTTGTAGATAAAAATATAAATATTAATAAAACTTCCTCTCAGTCATTAAAAATAATCTTTTTCCCACATTTTAATGCCTGTTTCTAATCTGGGCCCTAAAGAGTTAATGCTCCTGGGTGTGGATCTGCTGCAGCTGCAAGGCAGGTGTGTGTAGGGACTGGTATTCCCTACATTGCAGGACAGTTTTTTGGCAAGCACACCTACTTGTGGGGACCTAATGTTACTTATGGGACCTGAGTCTAGTCCCCAAAAGGGGAAATGCTGTTGGTGGTTCAGGGCTGTGAGGTTAGCCTTGGAGTTGGTGGTCAGGGTTAGGCTGTAGAAAATAATGGAAGTCAATGCCAGGTCCCCATAAAGACAGCTGTACCAGACTGTAGGTGTGTGTGTGTGTACGGGTTTTTCTACACCATGGGGTATTTTTTTTTACAAGAAAAAGCAGCCAGGTGGGGACTGAAGTGAATCGTGGGGACCAATGTCAGGTCCCCACGGG